>NC_056630.2:206306120-206468620 GCF_002870075.4 Lactuca sativa | reverse complement strand
ATTTTGGCTTGTTTGCTTTAGCTTCAGATGATGATGTAAGGCATTTAGCAAAATATGTTGGCCAGCATAAGCTAATAGAGGTGTATACAGAGCACGGGCAAACGAAATTACACACATACTCGATGTCACCAAACCCATCTAAGGTACGTATAGTTGAGATTGATTGTACCCCAAAAAGATTGTTTTTGGAATGGCATGATACACAAGTTGAGCCTAATGATGTGTTGACATTTGAGCCTAATAGAAACAACCCTCCTGTTTCACCTACTAGAAATGAGCCTTCAATTGACAAGGTGGACATGGTAAGTGATAATGCAAACATCATGGAAACTGAAATTGAACATAGTAGTGATGATAATAGCAGTGGTGATGAGATCAACAGTGGTGATGATAGTGAGAGTCAAGATGGTGACTTTCTTCTGGACGAAGACAATATCATTGATGATGTTGAAGTTGACATGAGAGAATTCCACTTGAATGTTGACCCAGATGTTGAGTGGATTGGAGGTGCTTCTAAAAGAAAGAATCATGTAGTTACAGAAGATGGGAATGAAGCAGACCTTGAAGTTATAGATATGGAACTTTTCTTGTCCGACTCTTCATCAAATTCAAATTTTACATTTATATCAGACAGGCAAAAGGTTATTTTCTTGTGTTTTGAATAGTAATATCTAAAGGAAAAGAAATCATTGACATAATGTATCTTTCTTGTAGGGTTTAAGTTCTGCCATCGCAGATTTGTTTCCTTGTGCAGAGCACCGTTATTGTGTTCGCCACATACACGAAAATATGAGGTCACGTTGGAGAGGGGATAAGTTTAAAGAACTGCTTTGGAATTGTTCAACAACATATACTGTGCAAGAGTTTGAAAAAGAAATGGAAGAAGTTAGAAAATTAAACCAAGAATGTTATGAGTGGCTTAAACAAATACCACCTCAACATTGGGCACATTCTCATTTTACAGGTTTGACCATGTTATATATTATAATATATGATAACTATTGTTGTATACTTGTTATGCACCCAATCTGGTCACCTTATTTTAGAGAAAGGGTAGTTTGGGGTAATCATCAAATAAAGAGCATCTTGTTGGTACAGGGGCATTATGGGTATTTTATATTATTTAGTTGTTATGACTGATAGTATAAGAGGGTAGTGGGATAGGAATTGAGATATCGATCTTTTCTGTTAACCTGGAATTATTTTCTTTTGCATTCTGTTCTTTACATTGTGTTGTTCTTGTTGTGGTTACTCATTAAATTAAGTGAGTTCATAACAATACTCTAATGTTTGCTAACCAATTATACATGTATTCTATTAATTAATAGGGAGAGCACATTCTGATATTGTGATAAACAACATATGTGAGTGCTTTAATAGCAAAATAATAGACGGATGTGACACACCAATTATCAATTGCTTAGAGTTCATCCGGGAGTACATCATGAAGAGGATTGTGAATGTTGAAAAAGAAATTGACAAAGCAACAGGCCCTTTGACTCCAACAGCTACCAAGCTATTGCAAAAGATCAAAGATCAGGCAGAGGAGTATACAACATCATTTTGTGGAAATGGGAAGTACCAAGTGAGTGGACCTTGGCAAGATCAGTGTGTAGTGAATGTGAATCAACGAACCTGTTCATGCAAGAAGTGGGAAATAACTGGAATGCCATGCAAACATGCTGTATCTGCAATCTGGGACATGAGGAGAAATAATGGTGCAATTGGTATTCCAGAAACCTTTGTTCATGAATGTTATTGGCTATCAACCTGGAGGAACATGTACTCTTTCAAAGTGGATCCGATAAATGGTAGAAGATTGTGGATTAAGTCACCTTGTCCAACTACTTTGTTGCCTCCAAAACACCGTGTCCCAATAGGAAGACCAAAAAAGAAACGAAGGAAGTCAGCTACAAAAAAAGAGGATATGATCAAAGGGAATACAGTTTCTAGAGCACAAAAAACTGTTACATGTACCAAATGTAAGACACAATGCCAGGACTTGCAAAGGGCAGTTACCAACTGTTGGGAAGAAGGGAAAAAAGAAGAATGAGAAAGGAAAAGAGAAGGATAAAGGAAAAGAGAATGAGAAAGGAAAACAGAAGAAGAAAGGAAAAGAGAAGGATCCATTGTAAACTCTTTTATCATGTGATGATCTTATTTTGGTTAAGCTATTATGTAATGTGATGTTTGTATTGTGGTTAAACTATTATGTCATGTGATGTTTGTATTTTGATTAAACTGTATTGTGTTTAGTATCACCAAAACAATTGCAGTTGGTACTTAGACATTTGTTTTTGGTTAAACTCTTATGTAATGCTTTTGTTTTAATGTTATCTAATGCATCAATTATTGGTATGTTTTTGGTCATTTCATTTGGCATGTTTTTGGACATTTCATTTGGCATGTGTTTGGTCATTTCATTTAATGTTATATAATGGATCATTTGGCATGTTTTTTGGTCATTTCATTTGGCATGTTTTTTGGTCATTTCATTTGGCATGTTTTTGGTCATATGTTAAATGAAAAATACCAAAAGATTACAGTTGCATTGCATCTATTAATTGTACCAATAGATACCCTTTCTCTCCCAATTCCAGCAATACAAGATGGTAATAATCCATTGTAATCTTTTATAAGACAACAAAGTGCAACTATTAATTGTACCTAAATATACCATTTCATTAAAATGCAGCAATACAAACATGCTAATATTACCCTTTCATTAGATTATCTTCAACCAAAAACCATTACTGAAATACCTAATACTACAACTTGTAAACAATTATCCCAAAAAACAAAATCCAACTGACAATTAACAACATTTTAAGGTTCCGATTTTGGATTTCAAGTTCTTCATTCTGGATTTCAAGGTCACGATTTTGGATTTGAAGTTCTTCATTATGGATTTCAAGCTCAAGATTTTGGCTTTCACCCTCATACGTATGCTTTTCTTCATCTACCCACGAAATAAATCCACTTCTTGGTCCCTGAAGTTTTCAATACCCTCGATTAGCACAAACTAGGGTTCATCCTAGAAATTACCAAAAAAATTGATAACTCAATACCTGTAAAGGGCATGCATAAAAAGGCCTACCAGGATTTCTCTTTGTTCCTGAAGTTCGTATGATCCCTACAGCTCCACACTTGCATTTCACCATAATCAATTTTGTGGATCTTCAATCTTCACGAGCAAAAGAAATGGAGTAGAAGAGGAGAACTGGAAGCACCGATTGAGAAAAGAAGGAAGGAGAAGTAGTTTTAAGTCCGTTGTAGGGTTGAAAGGACAAAAATGCCCCCAGCGTGCCACTCACGTGAGTAGTTCCTAACCCCAAATAAGACGGAAAGTTAACTAAAGGACTAGGCGGGTAACGAAATAAAGTTATAGGGATTGTCCGAGTTAAAAATTCTTTCCAGGGACGAAGCGTGAAAGTAAGAGCAAACCATAGGGACCAACCATGTAATTTTCTCATATATATATATATATATATATATATATATATATATATATATATATATATATATATATATATATATATATATATATATATATATATATATATATATATATATATATATATATGAGAGTTCAATTGAGAAAAAAAAAGGTTGAGAATAGAGGAATCATTTTCAGAGTCATTTATTTTTGCCGCAAAAGCCTCCGTCGTACCAGCGGAAATGGGAAAAGAATAGACATGTTTTTTCCAACAAAACATATTTCCTTAAACTATTTTAATCATTACCTTAATAAATACAAAAACATAGTCTTTTTAGTTTTTTATTTTTATTTTTAAGAAGCTATTTTTATCGAAAAATTATTTTAAATATAACAAAATTCATGATTTTTTATTCTCTACAAATAGACATCTATATTGATATAATTTTAAAATAAAATAAAAAACTTATTTATTTTATATTTTCAGCTATCGTTATTCATAAGTGAATAAAAATGAATTTAATTTTTTCTACAGTACATTCGTTATTCACTTATTAATAAAAACTATGATTTTTTTTTTTTTTACATTTTAAGTATTATTCATATATGAATATAGCATATACTAAACATAGTATATTCATATTTAAATATTAGACAATTCATTCACTTGTGAATATTACATAGTATATTCACTTGTGAATATTAGATGATATATTCACTTATGAATATTAGATAATTTTTTCATATCTGAATATTAGATAGTATTACATGGTATATCACATGTGAATAATCGATAGTATATTCACTTGTGAATATTAGATGATATATTCACCTATGAATATTATACAATATATTCACATATGAATATTACAATGTGTTTTCACAAATATATATAATTTTTATATGTTATTCACATATGAATAACATACAGACTTGCATATTCGTTTTTTTGTTTTAATAATCATATACTGATTCAAGCGAGAAAATATATTCATATATGAATATAAGGTGGTAATTTAGTTTATGCATTTCATCAAACAGTTGGAGTGCATACAAGTTAACTATTTTAAAAATGTTAAAAACATCAAGTTATCAATTCCAAATCATCATATACTTCCGATTTTGACTTCAGATGCGACACCTATGTCTGATCAATTTCTCATTTTGATTTTGATTTCTGAAAATCCGATTGGGAACCTGTGAGTACCGATTATGAGTCCTTCAATGTCGACCGTGATTGCGAGTCAAGAACTCCGATTCCAATTTAATGAACAACGAAGAAATTCCGATTCCAACTGATTTTGTTTGCGAATCTGGGAAATTCCAGTTCCAACCTTTAACAAATCGATGAAACTTCAAAGCCACCACGTCGTGGGAGACAATTTTCTTTTGTAGGCTTCAAGTCTTCATGTAGTTCAGTCGAGAAACTTCTAAGCCACCACGTTGTGGGAATGTAGTGTTCGCGACGTGGCATCTACTCAATGCACATTTGCTTCTCTCTTTTCCTCTTTACATATGCTCCAACCTCCAACTTTCCATCTTTTTCTGTTTTTAGCTATTTTCCTTGAGAATGTCCTTCTTTGGCTACAAAATAGATTTTATATTTATTAAGCACCAAATGTTAGGCTTGACGATCGTGTTGTGTTTGGGTTAGTGGGTCGCGGGTTGGCGGATTAGCGAGTCAAAATATCCAAACCCGAACACGACCCATTTAACTATACGGGTCACGGGTTGACGGGTCACAAGTTGGCGGGTTTGAAACATAAACCCATATATGACCCATAATCCCTCTTATTTATTTGGGTTCATAGGTTGGCGGGTTCATGGCTCATATTGGGTTTGATGAGTTAGATTTGGGTTCGTGTGTTCGTGGGCTAGATCGCAGCAAATCGATTGCCTACTGCGTTATGCGTTCGTCGTTCATGTTCAAGCGTCAACATAATTCAATAATGATTCAATTATTAATGTCGTCGTTCTTCATGAGTTCGTTATGTCGTTCATAATAGAGGTGAGAGCGAGAGAGGGCTTATCCAATTTTGTTTGTGAGATATTGAGATTATTTAGGGTAAATGTCAAATGTCAAATGGTCAATGGTATCAGGCCTACCAAATATAAACTAGTATAAAGTATAAACTGTATAGTGTATAATACTTAATACATTTAAAAATATACAATTTTTTTTTAAATTATAAACGAGTTGGCGAGTCAACCCGTATATTTTTTGAGAAACCCATATATGACCTATTTAATAAACGGGTTGACGGGTTGAAAAACTCAACCCAAACTCGTTTATTTTGTGGGTCGTGTCATGGGTCGTGTTGAGAATTGTCAGGCCTACCAAATATCTTTATAATTAACTAAAATAAAGCTAATGTATACTTAAATAACAAATAAATATATGTATAAATATAGAAATATCAAAAGACTCCATACTTGGCTTTTGCTCCTCAAACACAACTCATTATTTTCAATACATCACATCAAATCTTTGCTCCCCAATATCACAAAAAAGAATCGAACTTGAACTCGCCAATTATATTTCACCTCAATACATATATTTGTGGCTAAATAAACCTTAAGTACTTACCAAATGCTAAATATTAACAATCCTCGTAATTGATCCCCACTTATTTTGAGCAACATTCATTTCTGCATCTATCCTAATACATCCTCAGAAAACTTTCATGACCTCAAGATATTTTTGTTAAGTTCCTAAGCATACATATGGTAATATAATATAGAGAGAAAAAGTACAAGTTTGGCTACTAAGCCCTTGGCTTTTGGCAATTTTGTCTTGTTTCTTCACTTCTTCAAGATCTTCATACTTCAATAGCTTTTATTCTTTCAACAACTTTTAACAACTCTTTTTTTTTTCTTTTTCTATATTTTCTATATTTTTCTTTTGAACGTAGCTCACTTTTTTTCTCTCAAATAAAAACCTAAAAGAAAAACATATGCTTAAGCAAGGGAACTTAATCGAAACCTTTATTGGTTAAAGACATTACTCTAAAGTGCAATGACTATATAAATTTTCCTGGATATATTTCAGTATACTATGTGAAATATATTATGTCCCTCAAACTAAACATGTTTATATTTTTGTCTCATGATTTTGATGGATATAGTACCCATAGCCATAACAAGCCCTGTGATATTAATATAAATAGCAGTGTCCTTTTCGGTTACACGAAAGAACAAAAATGTAGCATATCTGAAAAGATATTTATTTGATGGAATTGTTTCATTAATTAACTAATAGTTAAACTAATTATTAGTAAATAAATGGAATACAAAATATTCCAAAACGATTTGAATTTATTAGATAATTATTATTATATTTGATAGTTATCCCTATGGTTTCAAATCACATCCTTATAAATAGAGGACTCCAAATCCAGTTTTGAGATTGAGAAAAATACCTCTTAGTTGTCAAAGTTCGGAATCCTCAAAACCCTAAATAATCTCGTAGTGTCGTTCCCACATCATGGCCACTTGATCTTTACATCGTGGCCGACGAACACAATCAAGATTTCGATTATGTTAAAGCTCATAGTTAGAGGATTTCTTGGATGTGTTTCTTGGGTGCAATTTCAGAAGAGGAACTATCCTATGGGTTCTATATTCCAATCATCTGGATTGTCCAAAGAAAACCACAAATAAATGTAAGGTATGTTTTCTATTCGTTGAGTTCTATAAGTAGAATGGATTAGTTGATTTTAGATCCATATGTTTCACGTTTAGATTATGTTAGTTTTTGTTTCCGTTGCCATTTGGATGATCTAATGAGGCTCGAAACCCTTCATTGGTAGACTGGTTAACTTATGTCTATTACACATAGACATTTTTCTTTGAGAATGTTAGGGTTTATATGTGTAGGGTTTCTGTTTTAAATCATTTTAAAAGTATAAAAATTTGCCTTGATTGAAATTGAAATTGTTTATGCTTGAAAAACAACGTTTTAGTCGTTCAGCCTCTTCGTCACGATGTGGCTGGTCAACCACCACATTATGGTATCTACATGGATCACTACTGTCTTTGTCGCCACATCATGGTCATCTTGACCACGTCGTGGGTTGCTTCTAAGACCCTAAAATATTAATTAAATTCAATCGCGTATTTTCAGCGTGCCACAACGTGGCTGTTCTTTTCCCACGTTATGGAACCTAAAGTTCTAGATTCTTCTAAATTCGTTTTTAATTTTTGGTTGCTCATCTTTTTCAATCTTAATCACGTACAAACTAGCATTTATTCCAATAGAAAATTACATTTCATTTAATTATAAGATTAATTAAAAGAGAAAAGATTAGAACTCTTAATTTAATTCTTGACTTTAATTCAATAGAATTGTCTCAATTATGTTATATATATATATATATATATATATATACTAAAATAGTATTTATGTATAACATTAAAAATAAACATTGTCTTCTCGCATGTTTCTTAATATCCATTGTTAGTCTTATCATGACTAGGTTCATCACGTTATATATATATATATATATATATATATATATATATATATATATATATATATATATATATATATATATATATATATATATATATATAGTGTGAGTCTTATGGTTCCCATGTAAATTACGCATTATCGTATGTTCTTCTTGACGTAAGCGTGTGTAGATTACCGGCTCGTCAAAAGAAGAGCATAGTTAAAGAAAGGTACATATTGATCGCGGTTCTCAAGCGTCACTTGAGTTGAATTTCATTGTAACTTCGCATGGTTGATTCACTATTTGGATTCAAGATCCTCGGCTAATCCAGTCATGAATGCTAAATGAGCACTAGAATATATTAACATGCTATTGAAATAATTCGATAAATCTCGTATTCTAGGAATCTCATATAGATTTAGATCAACAAAAGTTTGTCCACCGAAATAACTTTATTTTGTATTTTTTGTCTAATCCACTTTACATTGTGAAGCCAAATATGAATTCTAGCATTTTTATTAATAATTTGTTATTGGGTAATTATAATAAAATGATTCTTGATCATACTAATTGTGATTATTTTCTTAGTAGATAACAAACAGCTCAGATGTTGCTCCTCCTCCGACACCAACCACTTCATTAAACTTCCCTCTACCCAGCTCATCTCGCGAGATAAGCTCCAGGTCCAAAATATCTAGACTGCATTCGTAACTGAATGATCACTTTGAGGTATGCAAAGGAGTATGTCTTGGACGAGGATCTTGAAGAGTATCTTCCTGATGATGCTAATGGAGAAGAAGCAACCAAACATGGAAAGCATAGCTATCACTTGATTGAAGTCTCACGTCTAATGTTGGCGGCCATGTATTCTAAACTACAAAAAAGTTGTGATATTCTTGGAGGGGGGGGGGGGGGGGGTACGACATGAATGAGTAGGTTAAATACATGTTTCAAGAGTAAGTTCGAACTGAGAGATTTATGGTAATGCAATCAATTATAGGTTGAATACAATACGAGACTGGTTCTGTGAGTGCCCATGTGTGAAAACTAAAAGGATACTTTGACATGTTGGATCATCTTGGCATCCCATTTACACAAAATTTAGCTATTGATGTCATTCTTAACTATCTGACTAGTGCGTACAAGCAGTTCACTATGAACTACTAGATGAGTGTTTTAGAGAAGAGTATTATGGAGCTTCATGGGATGCTAAAGACAGGAGAAGAAATAATTTTTCCACCTAGGAACACAAGTTCAACCACTCTTGTTCTGGCTATTGGGGATGGTGGTATCAAAAGAAAGATGTCCTCTCATCCTAATATCAAGGGAAAAGGGAAATAGAAAGTTGGTAATCCTAACCCTAAGAACGACATTTCTGACATACCTCCAGTGAATGACCCTAAAGAAGATATTTTCTATTACTTCCAAGAGAAAGGCCATTAGAAACATAGATACCCAAAATATAGGAGGATCTTAAGAAGAACAAGGCCAAGGATACTGACACTACATGTATGTTTACAATTGAATTGCATTTGGCCTCTAATTCTAATAAATGGATACATGACACAAGATGTAGACCCCACATTTGTTCCGATGTGTAGGGACTAAGATGAAGTAAGAAGATAAGGCATGGAGAGCTTGACTTGATCATGGAGAACAAGAGCATAATGGTTGTTACCGAGATTTGATATTATGAGCTTTTATTACCATCTAGTTTTTCATTTGTTTTAAAAGATCGTTTCTATTCTCCTTAAATGCCAAGAAACATATTTCATTTTATGCAGTGTAGTTGGATGGTTTTACTTTTACAAGTACTTACAATGACATATATGAATATGTGATTGGTGTAAGTAGAAACGATAAGTTAATCTTAATTGTTGGCTCGTATACTTTGGATAGATCATGTGTATGGAATTGTTATGTTGGCTACATAAAAAAGAAGAGAATCACCAAACTCCAGTCAGATGAAATATCAGAACCATTTAACCTAGAGTTTAATGGAGATTGTAAATCTTGTTTACTTGGGAAGATGAAAAAGTCTCCTTTCACAAGTAACTATGAGAAGGCCATATATGTGGGACATCATCCATTTGTATGTATATGGTCCATTCATAGATATCACCAGACATGGTGAGAGATACTCTGTCATATTTACTGATGATTTCATTAGATATGTATATGTTTATTTAATCAAACATAAGTCTGAGACATTTGAAGTATTCAAGAACTTCTAAAAAGGAATAGAGAATCAACTAGGCAAGAAAATCAAGATAATTCGTTCTAATAGGGGTGGAGAATATCTTAGTGATGGCTTATGCGGCCATCTTAGAAGTTGTGGCATAATCTTACAACTAGAACCACCAAGAACACCACAACATAATGGTGTGTCTAAAAGAGAAATCGAACCTTTCTTGACATGGTTTGTTCTATGATGACTCGTGCTACACTTCCAGTTAGTTTTTGGGGTTATGCTCTACAAACGACCACTTATATTCTAAACCTCATACTAACAATGTAACACCCAAAGTTTTGAAGGCCAAGAAAGGAAAGAAAACCCTAGTTTTTCGGGGCGACTCGGCGAGTCCAAGGAGGAACTCGGCGAGTCCGAGCGGGATCCAGGTCGAGGTGTAAGTGACCAACTTGGCGAGTCGGCCAAGTGGACTCGGCGAGTCTGGTCTGCGAGGAAAACCCCAGATCCGGGACTTTGGGCGCTATTTAAACTCCTTATTCTCTCCATTAGGGTTCCTTAGAGCCTCCCTCATTCAGAAAGCGAACCCTAAGCCTCCATTGTTGTGCATTCAAGCTTCCAAGCCATTTTTGGGTGAATTGAAGGAAGAAGAAAGGGGGGGGGGAATCAGTGAAGCTTCAAGGATTGGCTTCAGATCTGGATTTTGTGGAGCCCTTCTGAGATATTGAAGGTAATAAGTCATCTCTCTCCTTTAGATCATCCATGGTTGTGAGATTTGGGGCTTTTAGGCCATGGTTTGTCACCCATTCGAGTTAGAAGCCGGATCTGGAGTTGCTACTTCAGATCCAAGTGTGTTATGGACTAGAGAAGCATAAAGTATCAACCCTTGAGTCAATGTTGAAGCCCCTTGGCCCTAAACCCTAGTTTATGGTGTATTTTACTTAGATCTCCTTCTCTACACGTAAAGTTTGCAACTTTACGTGAGGAATAGGCTTGGGAAGGGTAGATCTATAGATTTGAGTCCCTGCATGACTCAAAAGTCCTCTTCATGTATGGACGACCGGGTGGACTCGGCGAGTCCTTTGAGTGGACTCGACGAGTAGCTTGAAGATGAGGAGGAACTCGACGAGTAGGATGAACAGCTCATCGAGTCGGATGAAGTTGGGCATGAACTCGGCGAGTTGTAAGAACAACTCGGCGAGTTGGATGAAGATTGTCTTGGACTCGGCGAGTCTGTTCTTGGACTCGGCGAGTCAGGTCGCGAAACCCCAAACCCTTCGAGTTTAGGCTCGAATCAGTGATTCGATTAGAGACTCGGTGAGTTGGACAGCTCAGGACTCGGAAATCGGTAGACTCGGCGAGTCATGGACTGACTTGGCGAGTAGAGTCGCGGGTGGAAGGACTCTGGACTTCTTATGAACTCGGCGAGTCAGTAGGGTGACTCGACGAGTAGGGTTGACCTGGAAGGTTGACTTTGACCAGGACTTTGACTTCAACCTGAGTTAACTTAGTTGACTTTCGGGAGATAGTTAGACTAAGTGTTGCATTGATATTGGTAGCTCGGGGAGCTAGGGGAGTAGGAGTTCAGAGAGTTGTCGGTCAGCAGTCAGAGGATTATCAGCAGAGTTCAGCAGTGCGAGGTGAGTCTCATCACTGTTTGTATGGGTCTAAGGCACCAATGCCGGCCCATTTAGAATATGAATGAAAGACTAGGGGGCGGCTCCTGGCACACAGTATGTTATTATGTATGGGAGGAAGACCCGGGGGTTAGCCCTAGGCAATATGCATGAAAGACCAGGGGGCGGCTCCTGGCACACAGTATGTTATTATGGATGATAGGAAGACCCGGGGGTTAGCCCTAGGCAATATGTATGAAAGACCGGGAGGTGGCTCCTGGCGCATTGTATGCTATTATATATGAAAGACCAGGAGGTGGCTTCTGGCACACTGTATGCTGTTTAGCTAAGTGGAGTAGTATGTACGGTTGTCTTTGTGATACTTGCATAGAAGACCAGGGGGTGGCCCTTGGCACATGTCTATAATTCTAGGGGGTGGCCCTTGGCACATGTCTGTAAGACCCAGGGAGCGGCCCAGGCTTGACCAGGAAGACCACGTGCGACCCGTGGCATAATGGCAAGACTATGTTTGGCACATAGCACCTTACTTGATTATGGATAAGTCGGTTCTTGGTTATGAATGGTTTGTATGGTATGTGGTATCTGGGGAACTCACTAAGCTTCGTGCTTACGGTTTTCAGTTTTGGTTTCAGGTACTTCCGGTAGCGGATAATGGAGCTCGGGATGATCGCATGGCATACACCATAAATTAGTCAGCCTGGGAATGTTTTACTATGATAATGAACGTGTGTTTTGAAAACTAATACTCTGTTTATGTTTTGAAATGATGATTTTACCTTAAGTAATATTTTATTAAAAGAAATTTTTAGTCTTGAATTTTGGGACGTTACAAGTTGGTATCAGAGCCTTGGTTTGAGGGATTCAGACATGCTCTCGGGTGCGTCTGAACTCAAACTAAGGAATTGGTATAAAAGTTTTCAAATGAAAAGACAGTTTTGTAAATGGAGAGTTTTTGAGAAAGAAAATGGTTTTAGAAAAGCAAAAAAGAATTCAGAATGAAAAGAACTTTGGAAAGAGAAAAGAGGTGTGGTGCATGCAATCAGCCGAGCTCAAGTAAGTACCCCAAAAATACCCATACAAGTTTATGTTATGATTATCAGTTGATAGAACAACATGCTAGATTAGGACTAAGGATCTAGGAATGATGCCTTATGTGCCTATTATATGTGTTTGAGCTGCATTATAGTGCTGATTAGATAGTAGTAGGATAGCCTATTTAGGTTATGCCTGAGTTAAGAGTTTGTGTCGCATGCTAGTTCAGATTTTTGCTATGTGTGTATGATTGCTTAAGTATGTTGTGGTTAGATTTTCCCCTTGTCTGAATGCTGCTTGCTTTGTGCATTGTGGGATTTTGAGTGATGGGAGTTAGCCATTAAGTGGATACGCCACGTCACATGTGATCAGGGTTGAATAATCTCAGAGTGCTGGATTTGGCCCTATTGCGCAGCTCTTGTCTGAGTCTAACCATTGTAGGGATAAGTCTTTTACTCGAAGGATTATCTGAGCCTCGTCACATGTGATGGTATCCTGGTAATGGCTAATTGGCATCGCGAGGAAGCCTTCAGCAGCTGAGGACTGGTTTGAGTTGAGTCAGAGGTTTCCCTAGGGTCAGCCTAGGATAAGGTAGTGCTGGAAGCAGAAGTAGTAGAAAGGGACCTGGTGGAGTCGAGGCAGTTCCTGAGGAAAGTACGGATAGATGTGGAAGGTAGTATGGGCCCGTACTATTGAAAGCAGAGGATCCATACTCGATTCGGGAAGGGCCGAGACAAGACCGGGAACCTGGTAGTGCGTGTGTTTGGCCTCGCAGCAGTGATCAGTATTCTGATAGTGGTTGTGTTATATTTTCAGCATGGTGACGTTGCGAGAGAGACCAGTGGGTGGGTCAGGATCCGGTTCAGGACCAGGTTCGGGCGCGGGATCCAAACCAGTTGATGATGGGTTACGCGAGTTCATCGCATCTGAGATTACGAGAGGCATCCTTGAGGCGACCCCGGTCATTTTCGGGTCGATCAAGGAGGGGATCATTGAGCTGATGGAGGATCGCCTCCGAGCTTTCAGGAGTGATTTTGCGTCTGGCCAGGCAAGTATGCGCACACTGTCCTTCAAGGACTTCAGAGGGTGTGGTGCGCCGGATTTTCACGGGGTGAAGAACCCCATTGCTGCCAGGAGATGGATCGCAGACATTGAGTCTGCACAGTTGACGAGCTTCTGCCGGATGGGTCGAAGGTCCGCTTTGCGGCGACGTGTTTGAGAGACAGAGCTAGAGATTGGTGGGAGTCAGTTGGAGACTCATTGGGAGCCTCAGTCGTCGAGGTTATGACCTGGTCAGATTTCGTGACCAGGTTTAGGGCAGAGTTTGCACCGGCAGTGGAGCTTCAGCAGCTGGCCAGAGAATTCCTAGACATGAGACAGACGACAGAGTCGGTGGCGGAAATTACCGCCAAGTTTCGGGAGAGGGCCCTATTAGTTCCTCTGTATGCAGGGGATGATGAGATGCAGAGGACCCGCTATCATGACATGTTGAGAGCGGAGATTCGGGAGCATGTCAGCTTCTCGGCATGCCCGACCCTGGACTCTATGATTGCCAGTGCTAGGGAGAGGGAGGTCGATCTGGAGCACATTACGAAGAGGAAGTCAGATCAAACATTCACTTTGGAGGGTCCCGGGAAGAGACCCAAGACTTCAGATCAGCGATTAGTGAGTCGGCAGGGCCAAAGTCAGTGCAGCACGTGCGGAAAACCGCACGAGGGAGTGTGTCGTTCCAGGGGTTCCGGCTGCTACAAGTGTGGCAGTGATGGTCACGTCAGCAGGGACTGCCCACTGGGGGCAAGCCCATTATGTTTTCACTGCAATCAGGTGGGCCACAAGAGGACCGACTGCCCGACAATGAGGGAAGGAGCAGGGAGTGCGCCTGCCCCAACGACTATGAGGTTTATGGATGGGCGAGAGGGTAGTGCCTTGCAGTGACAGATGCGGAAGATCTGGATTACAGCAAGGAATGTTGCAGGTACGTATCTATGACTATTTTCATTCCTATGTGAATTAGGGAAGTTTTTACCCTGGACTCAGGCGATTTTATATATGATTTGTCTCTCTGCTTGTATTTGGATTGTATTTTGGAATTGTCATATGCCAATTGAATACCAGGAGCTATTAGTAGCTAGTGTAGGTCATCTTTCACTTCGGGTTCGAAGTGTCCGGTATCATCTCGGTTACGGCTGAAAATGGTTCGGGAGTGGTCAGCCACCATCATCAGGGTTTGATGGTTCTGATCTGGGCGTTCGGGATGCCTTTCGGAAGCATCAAGGAAAGTGGCTTATCACTAAGGAGTGTATGCCCAGTTATTCAGACTATAAGGACAGTAGTCAGAGCTTAGGGGATTATTTTTTTTAGCATCGGGGATGCGGGAGGTGTTCATCTAGTATTCGGTAATCATACAGTAGTTAGAGTGGGCTAGAAGCGGATCGCTAGAAGGGATAGGGCGATGGTGGTTATCATGCCTATCGAGTAAGGAAGGAAGGAATGGAAATCTTCGGGTTTTCGCAGGCAGTAAGGACTTAGCTGCGGCTAAGTGGGGGAGAAACAATCAGGTTATGGGAATAGAAGGGGTTTTGAAACTAGGATAAGTTTTGCGCTCCTGTTAGGAAGAAAGACGGCTCAGGTGACTGTATGATTGGAGGATAGTGTAAATTGGAAGTTGGGAAAACTTGCCAATTGTAAGACCTCATTCTCGAAATTTCTGGTCGCAGATTACATAGGAATCGGTTGGGAGTTCCATTTGGGACATAAGTACCACTTGGGAGTACTCGATTGTGCTGTATGATCAATATGGGCTAGTCGTAGCATCCACTAGCAGCTAGTCGGTGTGGAAAGGTGTTGTCAGACTACCGGATGGTCGTAGCATTCACCAGTGACTAAATAGTAAGAGAAGTATATTAAGACTGCGGTGTGGTCCGTAGCAATCGTATGTGAGGATGATTCGTAAGACTGTGGTATGGCCCGTAGCATTAGATTAGCAAGACTGCGATGCGGCCCGCAGCAATCGTATGAGAGCATGGTTAGACTGCGGTGTGGTCCGTAGCATTAGATTAGTAAGACTGCGGTGTGGCCCGTAGCATTAGATTAGCAAGACTGAGGTGCGGCCAGCAGCAATCGTACGTGAGTAGGGTTAGGCTACGGTGTGGCCCGTAGCACTGGTTTAGCAAGACTGCGGGGCGGCCCGTAGCTTGGTTGGCTAGCAGCGTAGAAGTGTTGAAAGACTACGGGGTGGCCCGTAGCCTTCATCGGTCCCTATTCGTTAGAGCGAATGTGTCAGGTGTATGATTTAGTGGCAGAGTGGATTGAGCGGTTATTGGTGAAGTTTCTTCGAAAGTCGCTGGGAGCGACTAGGAGTTGAGTTGGGGATAGCGACCGGTGGGGGCCGGTCATCCAGATATTGGTAGATTGGTAGGGACCAGGGTGGTCTCAGTTCATCCGGAAGGTAGATAAGGAATAGCAAAAATTTCTAGCCAGTAGCAGTGCCGACAAGCGGTCTATGGTGAAATTCAGGAAGTTGGTCGTGGGGTGCTCGACACCAATTATAATAGAAAGAATGCCTAGTGGATACTGGCGATAATGACCCATACTGGAAGTAGCGGGAGTAATGGATTTGGTGAAGATAGGATCTTCACAGTGGCAAGGGAGATAGTTGTTTTGGGGCATCGCCTTGGGAAGGCAAGGGAATCGCGTGAGGAAAGAAGGGGTGAATCCCTATGGGTTCAGTTGTAGTACTCGGAGAGTACCAAAAGGTTGTCGGCTGAGTAAGTTGTGTTTCCAGAATGATCAGGGTCAGAGTTGACCCAAAATGATTAACCGCAAGGATTTGTGTTAGTCGGAATGACCGAGTGGGAGGCCAGCGAAGGTAGGCAGCTGGTGTTGGATTAATTGGTGAGTTATTGGAGGCAGATCGCAGGTGGTGGGCCATAGCAAACTTCGAGGACGAAGTTTTGTTTAAGTGGGGGAGAGTTGTAACACCCAAAGTTTTGAAGGCCAAGAAAGGAAAGAAAACCCTAGTTTTTAAGGGTGACTCGGCGAGTCCAAGGAGGAACTCGGCGAGTCCGAGCGGGATCCGGGTCGAGGTGTAAGTGACCAACTCGGCGAGTCGGCCAAGTGGACTCGGCGAGTCTGGTCTGTGCGAGGAAAACCCTAGATCCGAGACTTTGGGCGCTATTTAAGCTCCTTATTCTCTCCATTAGGGTTTCTTAGAGCCTCCCTCATTCAGAAAGCGAACGCCAAGCCTCCATTGTTGTGCATTCAAGCTTCCAAGCCATTTTTGGGTGAATTGAAGGAAGAAGAAAGGGGGGGGGGGGG
This sequence comes from Lactuca sativa, assembly GCF_002870075.4. Lineage (NCBI taxonomy): Eukaryota > Viridiplantae > Streptophyta > Magnoliopsida > Asterales > Asteraceae > Lactuca > Lactuca sativa. The sequence continues at coordinate 206,451,559 of NC_056630.2, read as the reverse complement.
GAATCAGTGAAACTTCAAGGATTGGCTTCAGATCTGGATTTTATAGAGCCCTTCTGAGATATTGAAGGTAATAAGTCGTCTCTCTCCTTTAGATCTTCCATGGTTTTGAGATTTGGGGCTTTTAGGCCATGGTTTGTCACCCATTCAAGTTAAAAGCCGGATCTGGAGTTGCTACTTCAGATCCAAGTGTGTTATGGACTAGAGAAGCATAAAGTATCAACCCTTGAGTCAATGTTGAAGCCCCTTGGCCCTAAACCCTAGTTTATGGTGTATTTTGCTTAGATCTCCTTCTCTACACGTAAAGTTTGCAACTTTACGTGAGGAATAGGCTTGGGAAGGGTAGATCTACAGATTTCAGTCCCTGCATGACTCAAAAGTCCTCTGCATGTATGGAGGACCGGGTGGACTCGGCGAGTCCTTTGAGTGGACTCGGCGAGTAGCTTGAAGATGAGGAGGAACTCGACGAGTGGGATGAACAGCTCGTCGAGTCGGATGAAGTTGGGCATGAACTCGGCGAGTTGTAAGAACAACTCGGCGAGTTGGATGAAGATTGTCTTGGACTCGGCGAGTCAGGTCGCGAAACCCCAAACCCTTCGAGTTTAGGCTCGAATCAGTGATTCGATTAGAGACTCGGTGAGTTGGACAGCTCAGGACTCGGAAATCGGTAGACTCGGCGAGTCATGGACTGACTTGGCGAGTAGAGTCGCGGGTGGAAGGACTCTGGACTTCTTATGAACTCGGCGAGTCAGTAGGGTGACTCGACGAGTAGGGTTGACCTGGAAGGTTGACTTTGACCAGGACTTTGACTTCGACCTGAGTTGACTTAGTTGACTTTCGGGAGATAGTTAGACTAAGTGTTGCATTGATATTGGTAGCTCGGGGAGCTAGGGGAGCAGGAGTTCAGAGAGTTGTCGGTCAGCAGTCAGAGGATTATTAGCAGAGTTCAGCAGTGCGAGGTGAGTCTCCTCACTGTTTGTATGGGTCTAAGGCACCAATGCCGGCCCATTTAGAATATGAATGAAAGACTAGGGGGCGGCTCCTGGCACACAGTATGTTATTATGTATGGGAGGAAGACCCGGGGGTTAGCCCTAGGCAATATGCATGAAAGACCAGGGGGCGACTCCTGGCACACAGTATGTTATTATGGATGATAGGAAGACCCGGGGGTTAGCCCTAGGCAATATGTATGAAAGACCGGGAGGTGGCTCCTGGCGCATTGTATGCTATTATATATGGAAGACCAGGAGGTGGCTTCTGGCACACTGTATGCTGTTTAGCTAAGTGGAGTAGTATGTACGGTTGTCTTTGTGATACTTGCATAGAAGACCAGGGGGTGGCCCTTAGCACATGTCTTTAAGACCAGAGGGTGGCCCTTGGCACATGTTTGTAAGACCCAGGGAGCGGCCCAGGCTTGACCAGGAAGACCACGCGCGGCCCGTGGCATAATGGCAAGACTATTTTTGGCACATAGCACCTTACTTGATTATGGATAAGTCGGTTCTTGGTTATGAATGGTTTGTATGGTATGTGGTATCTGGGGAACTCACTAAGCTTCGTGCTTACGGTTTTCAGTTTTGGTTTCAGGTACTTCCGGTAGCGGATAATGGAGCTCGAGATGATCGCATGGCACACACCATAAATTAGTCAGCCTGGGAATGTTTTACTCTGATAATGAACGTGTGTTTTGAAAACTAATACTCTGTTTATGTTTTGAAATGATGATTTTACCTTAAGTAATATTTTATTAAAAGAAATTTTTAGTCTTGAATTTTGGGACGTTACAAACAAGGTTGAGAAAACGTCATTCTTAACGAAAGTTCCATCTTAGAAAACACGCCTAGATATGTACTAGTGAACCTCGAGGTCACAAGCACACAAGGCATATTCATAGAAAGTTCCATCTTATAAGGAATCTAGTTGAATATGGAGACATTAATGTAAGTCGGGTTCCATTTAAAGAAAATTTTATAGATCCACTCACCAAACCATTGTCATTGATTAAGCATGATGCTAATACTATGTTTATTAGCATTAGATTTTCTATTGAATTGGTTTGATAACAAAATTTGTAGTTTGATATCCTTTTGGAACTTCTTGGATATTTTTCACCAAACCATTGTTACTATGTTTTTTCATAATATATGTGCTCCTACTTTTGCATGTTTAGAACCCCTTCCCTAATTATTTATTATTTGAACATTCCACAATAATTCATACTCTTGGAAGATAGCAGTGAATTAAGATTTTCATAGTAATTGTAGATTGTTCATGGAGATGGACATTGCGAAGCCTTACGATCAATATTGATGAGTACTTGAAAATGGAGTAGCCACGCTTAAAGATTAATATGTGGATTATGTGATGAGTAAATTAAGAAGACTTTTTTTTATATTCTTCAAATGGAGATACATGAGGTTCTCTTTTACAATCTTTTGTATCATGGTTTTCCCCCAACGTTGTTCATAAAAGGCATCGATACAAGGTTTGACTAGGTATTGCATGAGGAATAATACTAACCTATATAGTAAAATTTATTTGATCCTTCTGCTAGAAATGGATAAGTAGATATCTCTAGGCCTCTCATTAACTTGGTATTGATAAACAATGCTTGGCCAAGCTGACACTAAGTTGGTCGGATTTAATAGTCAGCCTGTCAAGTCATCAAAAGTCAGTATCGAGAAACATTATCCTTAACCATGAGATTGAACTTTGATCCATGTCTCTAGTTCATAATAAGATATGAAGAAGATCAAAGGAATTTGAAGTTATTAATCTTACTAACGTTTATAGAAAAAAATGGTATAAGTATAATAGTTGCATTGGACTGCTACTCACTATTGTTTCTAGTAGAGTATTATACTTGTCAATTGTTGATACCTAAGTGCAAGTGGCAGCTGAGGGAGATTAGCGGCCATAGCCATAACAAGCCCTATGATATTACTGTAAATAGAAATTTCCTTTAGGGTTACACGCAAGAACAAAAATGAAGTAGATTTGAAAGATATTTATTTGAGGGACTTGTTTTGTTAATTAATTAATATTTTAGTTAATTAATAGTAAATAAACGGAATATGGAATATTCTAGAATTATTTGAATTCATTAGATAGTTATTTTTATATTTGATAGTTATCTCTAAGGTTTCAAATCATCACCCCATAAATAGAGGGCTCCAAATCCAGTTTTAAGACTTGTCTCAGCTATCAAAGTTAGGAATCCTCAAAACCCTAGAGAATCTGGAAGTGTCGTTCCCATGTCGTTTCCAATTGATCTCCATGTCCTAGCCGATGAATATAATCGAAATTCTGATTCTGTTAAAGCTTATAGTCATAGGATTGATTGGATATGTTTCTTGTTTGTTTCTTCTAAGCGATTTTAGAAGAGGAACTTTCCTTTGGGTTCACTAGTCTAATCAACCAGATTTTCTAAATAAAACCACAAAGGAGTCTAAGGTATGTTTTCTATCTGTTGACTTATATAAGTAGCATAGATTAGTTGAGATTAGATCCATATGTTTCTAGTTTAGATCACATTTGTTTTTGTGTCCGCTGCCATTGGTTTGATCTAATGAGGATCGAATGAACTAGAACTAGTAAACCAAAAATATGTTTTAACGAATTTGCTTCACTAAACCTTAGTGTTCTCATCGAATCCTCTCACATAACACTAGCAAACTAGCTCTAATGCAATAATATCAAAATTTTAATATTTACCGGATTTTTTATTTAGACCATTTTTCACTAAGTTTGCTTGTTATCCTTATTCTGCTCCCTAAATGCCACACACTTCAAATATACAATGCCTTCATTGTATATATAAAAAAACAATTAAAAGTGCATGATAAATGTCATTTTATGCATCTTTTTTTATTTTGTTTTTATTAGAATTTTGCATCATATTTTATGTTTTTCATGTGCATTGTGTTAAATAATGTTCAACTCATGATTTTTGTTAGAGTTCCTGTACTGTTCATGTTTTTAGGTCGTTTTCATATGTTTCGAGTGGAGCGGAAATTTGGAAGTAGCTTGGATGCATATTTGGATCTTAATGGAGCTAAAATACCTCAAGAGGCTAGAAGTTGTGTTAGATTTGCTGAAAGTGAACAGTTCATGTCCGAAGCACACGTTTTGCCAAAAATGCAATCATGTTTTCCCTTATATGATCATGCTTTTGATCGTGTTTTACCTTTGCAACTTTTGCATGCAAAAAATCAAAGTTTTGGGGCTTCAATGAAAACGACTTTTGAAGGAGATTTTATTCACTTTTTTTTATCAAATTTTGAAGATCTGAAGGCTATGGATCATCTCAATCATTTAGTTTAGTAAGAATTAGTAGTTTAATCTTTCTCTTCATTAGTGTTGATCAGATTTTAGCCATATATGGCTAAAACCTATATTTAAGTTCTACAAAGATCAATAATTTTCATGTAATAAATCATTAGATCTTGTTTTTTGTTTGTGATTCTATCTAGATATTTTAGTTTTGTGCTTAATGAATGTTTGATTTTAGATATTTTTAGTTTCGTCACCTAATTTAGAATTACACCAATCTGGTTAATTGGTTAATGGAGTCTGTAATTGTTCTAACCCATTGGTAATAAGTAACAAGTATCAAATTTGTTATGTTTTGGGATTTAATTCCGATATAAAATGAAATTTCATATTTTTATGCTTCTGAGCTTCTGAGAAGTATTGAGGATTGTGGGGAATTTTACATAGATCATAATGCTACTTTACTTATTTGATTAAGAGCTTGTTTAATTAAATTAGTAAAAAGTTAGGATTAATAAAAGAACTTGTTTTGGTTAATTAATTAGGTAAAAGAGAATGTACTAGAGCTTATTTTAGTACCCGCTTAGATAGAACACACTTTGAATAACCTAGTTTATGTTGATTGCATGATTAGGAAAGTCGCAGTAGAATTGAATTTGCTTTTTATTATTCAATTTTCATTAGTTATTTTCAATGCAATTTTTAGTTTAGTTAATAATCAAAAACCCCCCATTTTCTTTTATTTACTGTTCATGACTAGTATGTGTTTTACGCAAAGAGGCATTCAATTTTAGACTATGTTCCTATATATTCGACCCTGCTTCCATGAGATATCCTTTTGTGCATTTGAGAAGTGATAAATTTTATTTGCTTAACACACCCATGACAACATGCTAACAAATAGACACTGACATCTAGGACATGTTTGGGCTAATTGTGTGTATGCCCATATCTTTCGTATAGGTACACCTCTAGTCTTCGACCCTGAAATTGAAAAACTTGTGAGGAAGCTGAAGAAGGAAACAAAACTTCAAAAGCAACAAATAGGTTCCTCAAATCCATCATCCTCCCTACCACGAGAAATCACCATACCACAAGGTAGTTCCTTATGGAATGAACCTGAACCTTCTTTTTCATTATTCCCAAAAGTACCACCATCTTCACCTTCCCAAAGCCCAGTTAAAAGTTACTCGCTAACACTCTATGAAAAATAAAAAACACCCGAATTCTTAGAACCCAACTCCAAAAAATCAGCCATCAGTGGCGATAAAGGTGAAGAGAAAACTCTTAGACAACAGGCCACATAGGAGGTCACTCAATAACCTCTCTCATCTCCTTTCTAGAAGCCCATAATTTTGAGTTGAAATCTTGGCAGATTCACCTCCTTCCTACTTTCACAGGACTCAAAAATGATGACGCACTTAAATTCCTCAAGGAATTTCATGTGGTTTGTTTATGAATGAAGTCGCACACTATCACAGAGGATCAAATAAAGCTAAGCCTTTCCCCTGTTCACTTCAAGACTTAGCGAGAGAATAGCCATACGAGCTCCTATCTTGGTCAATAACCACATCGACAGAACTCTCAAAATTGTTCTTAGAAAAATATTTTCTACAATTGCGAGTTTTGAGTCTCTGCCGCGAGATCCTTGGTATCAAACAAAGAAGAAGAGAAGCTTTGCACATCTATTGGGAGCGTTTTAAAAAGATACTTGTTTTTTGCCTATAACACGGAATCAACAATTACCATCTCTATAATTATGTTTGTGAAGGTATGACACCTATGGAAAGGCGGCTGATAAATGCTTCAAGTAGTAGATCTTTAGGTGACATGACACCAACAGAAATCCGAGAGCTGTTAGAAAAAACTTACCATTAAATCAAAACATTCCGGTAACGAAGAAGAGTGGTATCCTGACCAGCCAAGGGGTGTCAAAGAACTTAGTTCACATCATCGAAAAGCGTAGATTTTTTAACTGACGACAATAGTTTTGCTGCTAACAAAAGGAAAAGGGACCGTGTTAGAGAAAAAAACAGTGTGGAATCTGCCGGAAAACTGAGCATCCAACATATATGTGACCACTACTACAAAATGATGTTTCTTAAAAAAAGATGCAGTAGGTTACCAACGTAAAAGATTTAATCAGCCTCCAGGTTATTACCATAACAATAATTATCAGCAAAAACAACAATTTCAACATCATCCTGGTCTCAACCGTAGAATTTTCTGCAAAATCAATAGAATTTTCAAAATCTGTCTCAGTAAAATTATCAGCAGCCACGATTCCTAAATCAGAATTTAAATTAGCAGCTTGGCAACTGCAGCTTAGCTTTGGGGGATATAGTAAAAAGCTTAGAAAACAACATTCACGTATTCCAGAACGAAACTAGAGAAAGTATAAAAATCTGAAGCAGCATGTGTCTCATCTTGCCACTTTTATTAGTCAGTTGGACAATTAAGGGAAATTACATGGGCAAACTAAATAATAACCCAAAACATTACGTAAGTGCAATTTACTTGAGAAGTGAGAAGAGTTATGACGGCCCAAGCAAATATGAACCAGAAGAAGAGGCTGAAGAAGTAACAGAAGAGGTTTTAGGTGAAAAAGCATCTGGAAAGGTTGAATACAAAGAAACCCCAATACTAGTGAAGCCAATTTTTTGAGAGTACAATCCAGTGCCACCATTCCCGTCACGACTAAAGAGCACGAAGCGCGAACGAGAGAACGAAGAAATTATGGATACATTTCGTAAGGTGGAGGTAAATATTCATTTACTAGATATTATTAAGTAAATACCTCTTTATGCTAAACTTTAAAAGACTTATGTGTTTCGAAGATAAAATTGAAAACTAACGAAACACTAAAAGTTAACGAAATTATCTTTTCTATTTTACAAAAAGGTTTACCTCAAAAGAGGAAGGATCCGGGAATTTTCTCGATTCCTTGTAAATTGCAAAGCCTAAATTATTCAAAAGTCAAGCTTGACTTGGGTACTTCAGTCAATGTCCTTTCATTTTTTGTTTTTGAAAAATCAAAATAAGGATCATTTCAAAAGATCGGGACTATCATTTAGTTGGCTGATCACTTGACATTACACCAAAAGGTGTATTGGAGGATGTTCTTCTCCAAGTGAATGAATTAATTTTTCCTGTTGATTTTTACATATTGCACATGGGCAATGTAGCTGTATCAGACAAAAACTCAATAATTTTAGGAAGACCATTTATGAAAACTGCTAGGGCCTAATTAAAATCATACTTAAGAAAATCATTTGTAAAGTTTCCAAAAATTCTGAGTTTGTGTTTTGCGAAAATTAAATTGGTCCCAGATTAGTAAATTTTATTAAATTTGAAAACTAGTGATGTTGTTAACAATCAATCTATCAAAACATGATTTAAGCTTTGCACACATTTAGTGGCTTTCTAAAAGTCAAAGTTAATCCATAACCTAAGTTGGGGTCTTTATTAGAAACAAATGAAAAAATATGTCAAGGAATGGATTTTCCTTGGGAGACACCCGTTACTAATTGATTTGGAGTAAGGGATGACAATTCATCTTACCCAAATCAAACTCCAAAAAAACAACCAAATTGCATAAACACTTGGTTTTAATAGCTCATTCAAAATAACGGGTCTTATATTTTCCAAAATTTTAACTCCCACAACTATATTCTCAAAAAGGACACAATAGTTCTAAAATACGCAAAAATGACGAAATCATTACTAAATCATATGATTAAATTCCATCTAGCAATAATTAGTGGTTTAAATACTCAGAATCAGGGTTAGTGTTATCAGCAAACCACTACGAGTTGGTGTCCCACATAAAAACAAAAGTTAGGCAATTAGAGGGACCACCACCCTATGCCACACAAGGGGTAGAAATCCTCCATGTGCATGTGAAGATTATCTAGAAATCTACTAATAATGACGAAAACGACAAACGATCAAATATTCGGGTACCCATAATGTCACAGTCATTACTTAGCCTACCATGATATGCACAAGTAGGATGCTCAAATCATTTTTCAAGAAACATAAGAATTTTGCTATTAACATCAACCAATTTCTAAAAAAACTAGCATTTCATGAATACACACATACACATAGTAATTAAGTAGAAAGAAAATCATTGAAGGTAATATCTGATGGGTTTTGAGCAAAACATCAATCCTATGGTGCACATGTAAACCCTAAAGCTTTGGATCAAGTTTTTCTAATGTACATGCAATAATTATCCAAATCTTGAAAATCCTACACTAACATACAAAAACTCGAAAATCATAACTAACACAAAGTTAGGAAATTACCTTTCAATTGTAGCTTGAAGATCCTTGAGCTTTTGAGAACCTAGCACATCAAATGCGTTGCCTCTAATAGATCACAAACACCAAAGAAATTGTAGAATGCAAGAGAGAGAGAGAGGGGAAGGTAATTTTCGACTCTTGGAATCCTTCTAGGGTTGTGGTAGCTGAAAATATGAAGGCAATGGGTTCCTTATATAGGTAAGGAATTAGGGTTTCAGTCAAAGACCTAATCCGGTTGCTTAGCCTCTAAGCAGCCCACAAGATCCTTCTAGAATCCCACCTTGGATGATTTCTATATGGGCTACCATATAAAATCGTCCATCCCTTTTCTATGGGATCCACAGCCCATATTGCAACTATATTATAATTACAATATCAGTCCCCCAAATTTAATTAATATATTTTGACCACAAAATCAATTTCTTTTGACCACAAAATTAATTCTAAATTAGTTCTTGACCAATATTAATTAAACAATATGATTTCTCATTTAATATATTATTCACATAATATATTAATAAACCACAATTATCCTCTTTCTCCGTTATACATCCAGTCAAGTGCTTTGGTGAAGGCAACCCAAAAGGACCATGCTACAACCAGGTCAAGTACATACCAAATATAGTTATGGGCTTAGACACCTAATCCAACAGTCTCCTACTTGGATAAGTATAATAACTATAAATGCAAGTACGACTTTAGAATCCGATTAGCAATCGTAGCTCTCAAAAACCACTGTCAACTCTGATCTTATCGGTAACTCGTCCTTTAGATAAGGGATCGTTTAATCCTCTGTTCTCAAGATATCGTGTGGACAATCACATGGAACAAAGTCATACTTCTTGTCTAGCAATTTGTTTCTCGATCTCTGATTTGTCTGACATACAACTTGATTGAGCACATCAATTTAGTCCTGACCGGTCCCGAGACATAAGTCAAAACAAAATCATTAAGGGGCCCAAGATATCGCTTTTACCCTCGTAGGATAAAAGGAACAGATAAACTTCAACTTATATGCTTGTACTATTTACTCATTGAATCATACACAACAATGTGTTTTATAACATCAAGTTATTGATGCGTTTACACATTATCAATACACAACCAACTCGTAAACAACAACTCATATATCTAGGTTTGAAGACTATATGATATTATTGTCTCACAATCACTCGTGATTAAAATCCATGAAGTGATTCACATGAGCATGGGTTTAATCCAATACTCAAATCTTATTTCAGAAGCACTCATGAACGTTGCAGCAGAATTTTTCTGTCTAAACACTTTAGACAATCTACAAGCCAATTCATGATAGTCTTGATTCATACTTACTTCCAACGTATGATCGATTGTGGATAATTTAAATAATCTTATTATTTTAGAAGTCAAAACATGCAAAGTGAAATGATAGTAAATAATTGACACAAGATAGTAACATTACTTATAAATAAAGCACCTTTATTTAATCTTCAAAATTTCAATTACTATTTATCTATTACAAGTTTCTAAATTGCTATCTAATTAATAAAACTAATATCGTCCTTCAGCCCAATGCTCCTAGCGTGCTGCAAGTGCTTAACCCAACTCCGTCCCTTCGTAAGGAGATCTGTTGGGTTCTCTTTTGACGCTACCCTATTCACTACGAGGAGTCCCTCTTCCACCCGATGTCTAATGAAATGATACTTTCTATCGATTTGCCTGGATCTGCCATGATCCCTCGGTTCTTTGGTTAAGGCAACCGCACCTTCGTTATCGTAGAAAATCTCTATAGGCTCCTTTATGGAAAGTACAACTCCAAGGTCTCCGATGAATTTCTTTAGCCATATTGCCTCCTTTGACACTTCACTTGTTGTTATGTACTCTGAATCGCATGTTGAATCAGCTACGGTCTCCTGGTTGAAACTTTTCCAAGTCACTGCTCCTCCATTAAGGGTAAAGACCCAACCCTACTGAGAGCGGAAACTGTCTTGGTCGGTCTGAAAACTGGTGTCACTATACCCTCACACTCACAATTCATCACTTCCACTGAGGATAATGGACCATTCCTTAGTTCGTCGTAGGTACTTAATAATTTTGTTGGCTGCTATCCAGTGAGCTCTACCAGGGTTCCCTTGATATCTGCTGACCATACTCAAAGAGAAGGCCACATCAGGGCGAGTACACATCATAACATACATGATTGAGCCAACTGTCGAAGCGTAAAGTATTCGACTCATCTCTGCTATTTCAGCATCGGTACTCAGGCTTTAAGTCTTACTCAACTTGGTATTTCTTTGGATTGGTAACTCCCCTTTCTTGGAATTCTCCATGGTAAAATGTTTCAACACTTTATCCAAGTAAGTACTTTGACTAAATCCTATTCGTATTTTACTCCTGTTTCTCAATATCAATATCCCAAGAATATAAGCAACTTCTCCAAGGTCCTTTATAGCGAAGCACTTCCCAAGCCATGACTCAACCTCCTGCAAGGTTTGGATGTCATTTCCAATGAGCAGTATGTCATCCACATACAAAACGATAAAACTAACTATACTCCCACTAGCTTTGACATATACGCAGGACTCATCCTCGCTTCTCAAAAAACCAAAATCTTTGACTTTCTCATCGAAACAAAGATTTCATCTGCGAGATGCTTGTTTCAATCCATAAATGGATTTCTCAAGCTTACACACTCTATTAGGGTACTTCGCATTGATAAAACCCTCTGGCTGACTCATGTAAACATCCTCAGCTAACTTCCCATTATGGAAAGCGGTTTTGACATCTATTTTCCATATTTCATAATCATGAAATGCAGCAATGGGTAGCATAACCCTTATAGACTTTATCTTCGCTACTGGTGAAAAGGTCTCATCATAGTCAACTCCGGGAGTTTGAGTAAAGCCCTTCACAACCAATCGCGCCATATAAGTGTGTACTTTCCCATCCATGTCCGTCTTCTTATTGAAGATCCATTTGCACCCGACCGTCTTATGAGCTGATACATTGTCAACCAAGTTCCAAACTTGATTGTCATACATGGACTGAATCTCGTTGTCCATAGCCTCTTTCTACTTCGCAAACTCCGGTCCTGCCATGGCTTCCTTGTAGTTGTTAGGTTCATCTAAATTTACTAGTGTGCTATCACTAATAAATCTACTGCAAGGTCTAAGAGGTAGGGACTCATCAATCGGTTCAATAGGAGTTTCCTCCTCGGGTTGATCGCTATGTTAGAGGTTCCTTCATCGCTTGAATCATGAAGCTCTTCAAGATCAATTTGCCTCTACTGTCCTCTTGGCATATGAGTTCTCACTCTTGGAAAACTCCTCTCCTTGCAAAAAAGACAACATTGTCATTCGATCTATAGAAGAGATAACCAAAAGATTTATGTGGGTAGCCGATGAAAATACATCGCTCACTACGAGGTTCGATCTTTTTGTGAGTCTCTCATCTTACGAAAGCCTCGCAACCCCAAACCTTGATATGTGCCAATGAGGGAGCTTTCCCTGTCCACATCTCATGAGGTGTTTTGGCAACCTTCTTAGTTGGGACTAGATTAAGGATATAGACGGTAGTATTTAAGGCATACCCCCATAATGAGATAGGTAATGAAGTACAACTCATCATGGAACGAACCATGTCCAACAAGGTTCGATTGCGCCTCTCAGCCACACCATTCAAGTGCGGTGTCCTAGCTAGTGTCAATTGTGAAACTATTCCACATTCCTTGAGGTATTCGTGGAACTCGACACTAAGGTATTCACCACCTCGATCAGATCAGAGCATCTTAATTTTCCTGCCCATCTGATTCTCCACTTCTTGCTTAAACTCTTTGAACTTTTCAAAAGTTTCTGACTTGTGGTTGATTATGTGGATATATGCATATCTGCTATAATCATTGGTAGAAGTCACATAGAAGCGGCTCGCATCCCTTGTAGTGGATCTAAAGGGCCCACATATACATCAGCATGTATGAGATCCAATAAACCCTCACCCCTTTCACAAGTACCAGTGAAGGGTGACTTTGTCATCTTTCCAACTAAACAAGACTAGCACGTGTCATTGTCCCTAAGGTCAAATGACTCCAGCACTCCATCCTTTTGGAGTTGGGCTACGCGTTTCTTATTGACATGTCCAAGACGACAATGCAACATGTTAGAACAAAGTTCTATCAGGATCGTATGATTCTAAGCAAAATATAAATAAGAACGTAATGAAGAACACAAGTATTGCACTGAATATGTCTAATGATTAATGCAAAGATACCCCATAAGAGCTCGACAAAGAACTTCAATCTGTAGAGGTATTATAGGGTTACAAGAATCAGCGTAATCGACTATTCTCTATTATACGCATACATGCATGCATATATTTATATTAAAACCCTAACAACTTATCTAGATAAAAGGAAACTATTCTAGATAACTACGGATGGACAAGCCCAACCCGATTACAAAATCAAAAGGCCTAAGACGCAACACTAAAATACTTAACAATCTCCCACTTTGCGTCCTTGGAGCAGAAACTTCATCCCCTTTTCACAACAGAGGGCTTTTTCACGGTTTCAAATATCCTCGGTATAATGGCCAGAATGTGATGTCTAAACGTTATGTACCACCGAAGCATATCTGTGAAGTTCTTTTTATCCGCTACTGAGTTCTCCTTGCATCGATGAATGATATTGATTATATGCTCCAGACATTCTGTTGAAAACAGATGCTTGTCAACCAATGAAAACAGAAACTTGAGCCTCTCACCCTTCGTGAACATGACAGTCAAATTTGTTGAATCAATCTGCCCCAACTTCATCTGATCCACATCACCGGGCTTAGACGTTGGCTTGACTGACGGTTTCTTGTTCATCACCTTTGCTATCTCCTGATCCATAGTGGCAAGCTCATGAACATAGGAGGCCACACATTCTTTTTAGATGTCTTAGAATTGGCTCATACTCCCTTTGATTTGAGAGCAGAATGTTGTATAACAGAATCCAATCATGTGGATTAAGGTTGGGAAGATCTGCCAGAGAAATAAAGTATTCCGTATTCGCTGTACCACGGTTGATCTTGAAGTTTACATTCACAAACCTCCCAGCAGGTGACGGTTTCAGTACCTTGACTTTTGTAATTTTCTGTGCACTCCAAGTCAAGTACTGTGGTTGACCATTCTTCAAATAAAAATCTACTAACTCTCTGTCAACCTTCGGATTCGGATGAGGAACCTCAGCAGTGACATCGAAACAATGAAAGGTAAATACTTTTCTTGTGATTGGCATGTCGAACTGTGAGTCCTTTGAATTGTCACAATCAAACGAAGCAATCGGTTCCAACCAGTACATAGAAGGAAACTCAATCGCCTGATTGATGAGTGTATCTCTGTCCCATTCTGGAAACAGAGTCTTCTTGCATTGCAAGACATCCTCATCTTCCTTATTCTTTGCCTCTTTTGCCACCTTCATCGTTTCATCAAGCTCTTTGTCCCTCCTCTTTCTTTTAAGGGCTTCAACGATAGTCTCTTCAGTATCACTATCACTATCGGCTTGAACTTGCTTTCCAGAAACCGAAGCTAAATTATCCTTCAGTTCTGTTTTGTCTTTCAGATCTGCACTCTCTTCTCCCCTTGTTTCGGAAGAAAGACCTTCCCCGAGACACCCTTCATCTCACTGAGAATTGTAATTGCAGGAAGGAGTTTGGACTGGAGATGCTTCCGGATGGTTAAGGTCAAGAAGGGATCATGAGCTTCAAGAAGAGTAGTTAAGATATTCTTCACATCACCAGCACAACTTTGATAAACTACCCTTTGAGTTTTTAACAGAGAGATCTCTTTTTCTGCCTGGGCCAGTTGAACTTTTTGGAGATCAATTGTAGCTTGGTGTTTTATCAGGTCCTCCTTCAACGTACTTTCTGCAGAAAGAGAAGCAAAACGAGAATCCAGAGATTGGAGAAAAGATGTGGATTCTGTTTTGAGATCAGTACGAAGGGATTCAAATTTTGCGGTTTCATCCTGAAGAGTTTTTGAGAAGGAGTCCACTGAAGCTTGATATTTGGCCGCATTTGTGTCAGTATGAGCTTTCAGAGAATCAAGGAAAATCTGAGTTGTGTGAACAACCTCAGTAACCTCCTTTGTGGCCTTTGAACAAGAAGTGGCTGACTTATCAACTGCTTCTGTGGATTTCTCAATAGCATCGGTGTATTGCTGAATGACAGTCTCCAAGAAGGCTTTTAAAACAACACTGCCATAAGCTTTGCTATCAGCAAGCAGTCGATCCAACTTTTCATTGATGTCTTGTATATGTTGACTGGTGACAAGAGCATCAAGATCATTATCTGTTGGAATTCTATAAGGACTGCAATACAGCGAGTCATAGTCCTCATCATCTCCACTGAGAGTAGCACCAGAGGTAGAGGATGGGGTTGGGGATGGTGGTATGTTGATAACAGGAGTATCAATCACAGTAGTAGCCCCTGTATCAGATACATAGACTTCCACTGGGATTTTAGGAATGGTGGTAGTGATGGATTCGGTTGTGAGAGGAGTTGAGATAGGTATAGTTGAGACAGGAACAGAGGTAATGATGGTTGAAGGGGGGTAGAGAAGTTGGTTCAGTAAGAATTGGTGGTATATTGGTGGGAGCAGAAAGTGGAGCTTTCTGTTTTGGTGATGGAGGTGGAGTCACTACTAGAAAAAAGGCCTTTTACGACGCGCAAATTACGACACTCATT
Source organism: Lactuca sativa (assembly GCF_002870075.4). NCBI lineage: Eukaryota > Viridiplantae > Streptophyta > Magnoliopsida > Asterales > Asteraceae > Lactuca > Lactuca sativa. Next base: position 206,436,281 of record NC_056630.2, on the reverse strand, counting down.
AATTTATGTTACGCAAACGAGAGTGACATTAAAAGAGTGTCATCTCTTCAGAAAATTTAAGGATTTAGGTCACGCATTATTGCGTGCCTTTAAATTAGTGTCAAAAGAAAAAAAATTAAAAACACGGAGGGCGCTGTACCTTAAATGCGCGCCCTCTATATGTGTCGTTTTATAATTTTAATGAACGCGCGTTCCTTAGTTACAAGCGGGAAAAGAAAAGCCAAAAAATTAGAAAAGCCCGCTACCGTCCCTGCCCTAAGCATTTTCACGCATCTTTCATTCTCCTCACACTATTGTGCAACTTCTCAATCAAAGATCGAAGGTTACGATTTCATCTCCATCTCTCGACTTCATCATCTCCATCAAGAAAAAAGGGCTTCTGATTTCCATTCATCTACTTCATCGTTGCTGTAATTTCACCTTCTTCATCTCTCTGCTGTTATTGAGAATACTCGGCAATAGTTTTCTTGCACTATTCCTTGACCTGCTTCCTTCTAGATACGCTTCTGATCGAGAGATTCAGGTTAGGGCTTTCATGGCGCCGTGGAAACTGTAATGGTGTTCATTGTGGCGGAGGGATTAGGGTTTCTAGAGTGAGTGACGAAAGAGGAAATTGGGGTAAATGTCCGCAGAAGGAAGCATGTAATGTTGTTCTCTATTAACTGACGACTTAGGGTTTTAACTTTCACCATTGCTGCTGCTTCGCTACCTAAGCGAATCGACACTCATAATGCACCTTCCACTTGAACTCTTTTCATAGATTTCTTCCCAGCTGATTTTATGATTTATGATTTCTGATTTCTTCCATCTGATTTTAATTTTAGATTGAGATTTCTAAATGTCAGTCACTAGCAGCCTATCACCGAAACCAAACTGAGACTCGCTCAATCGCTAAAAGCCTGGGATTTGCTAAAAATCTATTACTCAAACGTGGGATTGTCTGAAAGTCTAATACTCGTTGAAAAACGAATGCCTGATTTCCAATTAGGATTTCGTATTTATGGAATCCAAGTTCTTGATTCCTGAATTTGATTTCCCTTGACCCTCCTTACAGATCCGTAGAAAATTCAGAAGAGCCGCCACATATCTCAAGCACACGGTACCATCTCTCTCTCTCTCTCTCACGCACCTTCCATCTGATTTTATTTTTGCTCATCTATTCTGGATTGTATTGCTTTCGAAAATAGTGGTTACTTATTAAGGGGCATTTTGGTCAGCTTGTTAATTTTGATAGAATTCGGTATTACTGGGAAAAAAATGGGTGCACCCCTGTTCCTTTTTATCGCAGTAGCCTCTTCTTTGATATTTTTTTCTTCTAATCTCCTTGGTTTGAGAAGCAGGGGCTGCTTGATCAAAAGTTTTTTTTGTTATTGGTCCATGATTGACAAATTTATGGAAGGGTTTCTTGTTCTTCATACTGCTGATTTTGATCCTAGTCAAGACTATTGGGTTCATTGTTATGTCATATACAAAGGGCAATACTGGAATCTTCTTGTTTGGTTTGCGGTTGATCAAAATATTTTTTTTCCTTTTGAAAATGTTGCTGCTGAGTTTGATTCTTGCCATGGCTCCTGGGTTAACTTTAATTTTGAAAGGGGCAATTTTGGAATTTTAAAAGGGTAAAATGGGATAAACCCCAAATCTCATAGAGTTGACATCACAGATGCAGTGGAACTAGCTGTTTCAACATCAGAAGCATTAACAATCCACACATGTATGTCTATTTTTAGTTTCATGGATCAGCTTCAAAATGTGGCCTTTAAATTTGCACGCTAAGTGTTTGTGAAAAGTCCTTATGAATGATTTGGCATTTAGAGGCACCTTTTGGGATTGAGAAAGATGGGCCTTCTTGAGTTGATCTATTATAATGTTAGAAAGGGTTAGAATTTAGAAGATTGAACTCAATTTATATGAATGTTTGATTTTATAAAAAAAATATGAATGTCTTAGCTTTGTTGTTTCTCTCTCAATTTCAGATGATTCATTATGTAAAAAAAAGATAGAAATTAAGTTTACAACAAAACTGTTCCTTTTTTTTTGCTTTTATGTTTATCTGGTTTTACATAGAAGTTTCAATTCTACCGTATAAACTTGCCATGCGAATGGCTCCTAATATATTTCCTCTTGATATAACATAAGAATAAAATTAATTTTTTGTATTATTTGATATGCTTATTTTGCTTACATAATTTTTTTATTTTTTATTTTTGGTATTGCAACGTGTTAGATATGCATTCCAGCAAACTTACTGGAGTGGGTTGGGCGCTTGGGCTGACGGAGTTCTTGGGAGGGAGGTCATGTTAAAATTATTTTCTAAAGAAAGAGATGAAAGATTGATACACCATCTCATGGCTTCAAAGGAGCTTCATCCATCCTTAATATCTGCCCAGAGTGAATATAAGGTGTAAGATGAGAGTTCTGATGAAGATTATCACAATCTTCATTGATGTTTTGTGAATACTTTCATTAATGGTTCTTATCTTGTGGTTTGTTAAGCAGATTATGGGAGTACTTTTGACTGCAGTTCTTAGACCACAAGAAGCTCAATGCCCTTTAGTTCAATACATTACACGAGAGCTTTTAACATGCTTAATAATGGAACATGTAATGAGATTCGCAAGCCCCGAGTGAGTATTCAATTGCTTTTTTATTATTCGGGTAATTAATATCTCTACCTTTTTTTATTTAGTTCACTAATAATATGTATACATATACATCTATATAAAAAACCTTTTTTTCTATATTTTGAAGGTATGCACCTGTTTGTAGCGATTCGGTATTACTTTTGTATTTTTCAAGATTTATTTTATATACTTTTCTTAAAATGAAAATTTGTTAAATATTATGTTACATTTAAGAGATTACAAGAATTGAGATGCTTGCGGTTACTGGTAAGGATTTTAATCCTTCTACATTATAAAACTTACTTTGTTTCGTATTTTCAAATATTAAATACTTATTTTATCATACCGTGTTAAAAATAAAAAAGATAGGTACATTTGTTCAGAAGAGAACAAATCCTTTAAGCCATTACAATCATAATGTTCTTGCCCATATAAGCTGTGATTTGATAACATTGGTAATTTCTTCAGATGTGAATTCATTGTAACATATACATTTGGAAGATCGACTGAACTGGCATATCTGAAACTGCCCTGTTTCCCCTGGTCTTGTCTTCTAGACTTGACCTTATTTCTCTTCTTATCTGTCATTTTTGTTACTTTGTAATTTCAATTAATATATAAACAGGTTTCTTGGATTTTTTTTCAGGAATTCCTAAAATAGAGAAGCTAGAAATTGAAGGGAAAGCTTTCCATACAAACTTATATGCAGTTCGTTGTAATTATAGTGGAGGAAAAGAGGGTAAGAGTAAAATCATGTGGCTTAGATCAATGGTTGGAAGTCCAAATCTTATTTCCATTCCCGATATCTTTTTTCTTTTAAAATTTTTTACCACTTTATGAGAAACAAAGTGAAATGTGGGTCTATAAATTGTTTTTTTTATTGTAGGTGAAACAGAAAGGATCATCAAACATATGATCAACCTATTTGGGCTAGTATTGTTTGTGGCTCCTTCTCCTGCTCCTGCTCTTCCCCCATCATTTTCTTCCATTATGAAAAGATTTAAATCTTACTAGCTTTTAATCTTTCCATCATGACAAGAATTTTGTATTCTTATCTTGCTGATAGGTCCAAAGAAACTTGAATGGGATTGGACCATTGTGCTTCCTGATTTGCTGCTATCAATGGATGTTGTCTGAATCCTCATTGAAATCTTCATTTTGGTTTAAGAGAACAAGGTGGAGAGTCTAAAAAGAGACAAGTTAGCAACATAGAATCTCCTCCAAGAAACAAGTTACAACAGAGAATCTTCTTCCCCTTTGTTCACACTTTACATAATCACTTTCAATAATATTATCTCCAGTCTTCCTATAGTTTCTTCATTATTAATTTTTCTGGAATCTTTTCTAGGTAGTCTTTGGTAATGCAACCGTGGACGTGGTGGTGGTGGTGGATATCGTGGTGGTGCCCCAGTCAACCAAATCCAAACCTTAATTTAGCTGCTGCTGGGCTTACCCCTGGGTAAATGAGAGTCAAAAAGACGTTTTTACCCCTCTGTTGCTAGGTAACCTTTTCAACAACAGCATTCTACTTAAGCATGTGAGTAATCAAGATTAAGGGAGACTTGTAATCATGTTTGGCATTCCTTTCCAGTAAGAAACAGAGTTGTATGATTATTTGTTAGTTTTATAGGAATGTATAACACATGTTAGCAATGTATTATTTTTGTTTAACATTTGAATGATTCTTTGTATGACATTATAATTGTGCAATTTATTTTATTTTTTGAGTATGAAATTTTATTTTATATTATGCAATGGATTGTATTTTTTGTATATTGTATTTTATTTCTATTATAAGAAATTAAATGCAAATTTAATTTAAAAATTAATAAATATATAAATTTATTTTTTTTAAACATTTAAATTTACGATACGCAAAAATGTGTGTCATCTTCATTTATGACATGGCCTTTCTTGACAGGGGCTTTCTTGATACGCATTGCGTGTCATTAACACGCGCGTCGTAAGGTTACGACACGCGAATGTGTGTCGTCTTCCTTTATGACACGGCCTTCCTTGATACGCATTGCGTGTCGTAAACGCGCGTCGTAATTGCGCGTCGTAAATGAGCGTCGTAAATGCGCGTCGTCTCTCTTGATGACATGGCCTTCCTTGACGCGCATTTGTGCGTCGTCTGAGCCTTTTACGACGCGCAATGAGCGTCGTAAAAGGCTGTTTTTCTAGTAGTGAGTGGAAATTTTAGTAGTTTTGGGAGAGGCTGGTGGAGTTGGGATTTTGGTACTTTTAGGAGACGTAGGTGGGGTTGGAGATCTTCGGGGTGTGGGCTCTCTGGCTGAAACCTAAGGATTCTTGGCTTCTGCGTCTTGATCTTCAACCGAATCAGATCCAGGAGAAAAGTTCCCTTTGGGTCTGTTAGCCATCTTCTTTATCTTCTTTGGTTTTGATTGAGAAGAATCCCCTTCACCAGACTTTCGCTTTGAAGATTTTGGCTTACCCTCCTTAGTTTCTTCTTTCTCTTTCTTTATTACCCATTTGCCTCTGTTAGCAGGCTGATCCAAGGCATCCAATACGACTTGTTGTTCTTCAGACAGAACCCTTGGACCAAGAGGAGAGCGTTTACGGTATTCGGCCATCACATTGCTTTGTGCCGAAACACACCTGTACATGGATTCCGGAATCAATCCATAGTGATGAAACTTACTTGGATCGGATATGATGATCTTCTTTGTATGGAATGAGGCAATAGAGGCAAGAAGAGCATCCTTCATGATAGGTATCTCTAAAGAATCCATGGCCTTCTTTGTAATCAGGGTCCAGCAACGACCACAAGAGATCTCTGAATGATGGGTCGTTGTGTTTAAACTCTGCACTACTTGGGACTAGATTATAGTGCCATAATCTAGGTTGATCCCGTTGTATAAACCATAAAGAATGGTAAGAAAACCTTTGCTTGTTGTGTTTGAACCACCACATCTTTCCGCCAAACCCTTGATTAGCAATGTCAGCAACCCATTCAATTGCGATGGTAAACACGATTTCTTGACCTTTGCAACCGTTGTAAGCACATCTGTGTATCCCATCTCATACATCATCGTGAATAGTTGTGTTGTAGTGACGAAATCAGGCTAGATGATCGAAGAATCAACTGCAAGCCCCAGAATGGAACAAAACTTCGCCTTAGAGATCAAGGATTTCTTGTCATGAATTGTGAAGTAGAGGCGATCTTTATTCTTGTCATAAGTCGACGATGAGTAGACTTGAGATAGCAGCGACATTGGAACCGCTTCAACCTGGGTTAGGGCCAACAACAGGGGGGAATACTTTAGACATTCCACAACATGTAGCATATAAGATTCATATAAGAATGGAGTCATTTCGATAATCATGTCTTGGTTGGGTTTGATTGCAAGCAAGGAGGATGTTGCAGTTTGATCATGTGCAGAAGATGAAGTCGCCATTGATAAACAAAGAAGAAGATGAACAGTGTGAACGTGGAGGAGTGAGATAATTCATGATTGGTAAATGAAAAATGAAACTATCTCCCCTATTTATACCGTTGCCTGGAGAGAGAAAAACATGATGATGAGGTTGCTAAAGCATCGCCTGAAAAAGCGCGATTTGACAGTGTGGTTAATCCTAGGAAAACGTCAGCACGCGTGGGTTTTGAAATGTGTGCGCCGAAATCTTATCTTCATACCGTTTGAAATTCCATATATCCCCTTGTTTGGTCGCAACCGATAACCAAAACTTATACCAAACAGCAATAAGAATGTTGGAAGATATTAATTTTCGTGCATAAGAGTGTGAAAGATAAAGAAATAAAGCAAGTGTGTATTTGACGTGAGTGATGTCTTTGTAGAAGACAGAAAGCAGAGGATTCCGGGCAAGAATCACTTCCTTCAAAGTCTAGAGAGACTTGAAGTGCTTGTGTGGTTTCCCGAAAAATACGATCAACTGTTTGTTAATAAACATTGAAAGGCTTCTTTTGATCATAGGTATTGGGTGGCTGTCCTCCAACCGAACATCGAGTTTTAACATAAAACCGATTGTTGGTAGAGGTACCTGTGAGACCGATGTGATCTATTGAACAGGTAGGTGGGATTTATTGAATGACTTATAGGAAGCAGAAATCTCAAAATAAATAAACTGGACCTCTTTGGGAAGAAATGTCTTGGCTGTAGACAATTTCATAAAAGATCACGCAAAATAAAAAGATATTTCCTTAGGTAACCAGTAAATGCTTGAGTATATCACTAACCGTCAATTCGTTTTTGGTGTCGGATTTTGGGTTTCACTTAGAACGTGGTAATCGTATCCAAGATCATAAACACAGATGTTGTGTAACCATAAACCTCAGTGGTAAAGACCGAGAGTCTCAAGGGTTACGTTAGTGAACCGAAGGTAGATGGAGAATATGAGGAGGGGGTTTAGGAACCGAATGTACCTTCTGTTAGATAAGCGTGACAAAGCAGAGAAACTCTTAACTCATATGAGAAGAGTAAGGTAGCTCTAGACCGAGTGAGGTAAAATAGCCTAATTTGGAAGAAACGATGGGTATCGATCGAATCATTAAGGCTTACTCAAGATCATAGAGGCTTAAGACAACATACAACAACATGCTTCTAGGGACCCTTAACTAGGTTGTGTGAAAGTTGAAACATACCTGCTTTAGATCTCTCGACGATTATACTTGTTTTTACCTGTTAATGACAGACACCAAAACAGAACAAACAAGCAATTGAAACAAGTAAAAGATAAAATATTTTTGGATTTTGGATTTTTTTTTTTTTTGAAAAAGAATAAAAAACAGAAAGACAAAATACTTTTGGATTTTTGAAATTTTTCTGAAAAAGAAAAAAAACAGAAAGACAAAATATTTTTGGATTTTTGAAATTTTTTTCTGAAAAAGAATAAAAACAGAAAGATAAAATATTTTTGGATTTTTGAAATTTTTCTGAAAAAGAATAAAAAAACAAAAAGACTTACAAAATATACATCCGAAACCTTATCTTATTAACGAGAGAAGCAAAATAGATCGATCATGCAGTTTTCCTCTGTTCCGGAGAATTACAGAGCCGAAATAGACAGAGCGGTCTGTCCATGTCGGTTCCCCAAAAATCTAGAGCAGAGATAGACCGAGCGGTCTGTCTATTTTGGTTGTCTTAATTTTAAAGAGAGATTTGAGGATTCGGTACCGACTCTCCTTCCATCATACCCAAACCTTGTAAGATTTTATTGAAGGTTGTTTCTGGTAAGGCTTTAGTAAAAATGTCTGCCAGTTGATCAGCAGAATGAACAAAATGTACTTCTACGTTCCCGTCTTCTACATGATCCTTGATGAAATGATACCTGAGTGCAATGTGCTTGGTTTTCGAATGTTGCACTGAATTATGACAAATCCTGATTGCACTTTCAGAGTCACAATAGAGAGGGATCTTTTTCATACTCAGCCCATAATCTCTTAACTGAATTTGAATCCAAACAACCTGAGAGGTACATGATGCGGCAACAATGTATTCTGCTTCTGCTGTGGATAAAGAAACACATGTTTGTTTCTTTGATTGCCAACTGACAAGTTTTCCGTCAAGGAATTGACATCCTCCGGTAGTGCTTTTCCTGTCCAGTCCACATCCTCCAAGATCAGCATCTGAAAAGGCTTGTATGAAGAATCCAGATCTTGCAGGATACCAAAGACCGAGAGATGAAGTCTTCTTCAGATATCGAAAAATATTCTTCACAGCAAGCATGTGCGGTTCTCTTGGATTAGCTTGAAACCTAGCACAATAACAAACAAAAAACATGATATCTGGTCTACTAGCTGTTAGATACATAAGGGATCCTATCATTTGTCGATAAAGAGTTATGTCCACAGCCGGTTTCTCCAGGGATGGAGTTAGCTTGGTGCCAAATGCCATAGGAACCTTTACTTTTGAATCACCCTTCATTCCAAATTTAGTCAGCAGATTTTTGGTGTATGCTTCCTGGTTTATAAAGATACCTTCTGGTCCCTGTCTAATATTCAAACCGAGGAAAAAGTTAATTGGACCCATTGTGCTCATTTCAAATTTAGTCTCCATCAACGTTCTGAATTCAACGGTTAAGCTAGGATTCGTGGAACCGAAGATGATATCATCGACATAAATCTGAACAATCATCAAATGTTCACCTTCCTTCTTTCGAAAGAAGGTTGAGTCAACTGAACCTTGTTTAAACTTTGACATTTTTAGAAAGAGAGTAAGCATTTCATACCAGGCTCTTGGTGCTTGCTTTAGCCCATAGACAACTTTATCCAGCACATAGCAATGATCCAGGTACTTTTCATTCACAAAACCAGGTGGTTGCTCAACATAGACAGTTTCTTCTAATTCTCCATTCAAGAATGCATATTTGACATCCATTTGGAAAACTTCGAAGTTCTTGTGAGCGGCATATGCTAGAAAAATTCGAACACACTCTAACCTTGCCACAGGAGCAAAAGTTTCTTCATAATCAATCCCTTCTTCTTGACAATAGCCTTTTACAACCAACCGAGCCTTGTTACGAATGACATTCCCTTCTTTGTCCAACTTATTCCTAAACACCCATTTCAAGCCGACAACAGAGGCATCTTTCGGTGTAGGAATCAATCTCCAAACTCTGTTTCGTTCGAATTCATTGAGCTCATCCTGCATTGCTTGAACCCAATCAGAATGATCAAGTGCATCATTTACGGTTTTCGGCTCTATTTTGGAGATAAACGAATTAAACATACAAAATTCCAATTTAGAGAATAATGCTGTTTGTTTCACCTTCAGCTGAGATCTAGTAAGAACACTTTCGGAGGATTCACCAATAATTTGCTCTTTGGGATGGTCTTTTGCCCATTTTGTTAGCGGAGGATAGAGTGGATCATATTATGGATTTCGTTCTGCTTCAACGTCAACTTCAACATCTGACTGATCCCTTTCACCTTCGTCAGTAGAATTGTCACTTGTTTTCTCCTTCTCCCCCTCGACTGGCGAAGTGAAGTCTTTGTTTTCAGCAGAATCGACAGTAGGTATCTCCCCCTCGATTGGACTATCACCTGTTGATTTCGGTTTAGTTGTTTGAGTATCAGTTGAACGCGTAGATATTTGGGCGGAATTGGGATTCTCCCCCTCAACAGGAACTTCAGAGGGTTTGAAAGTGGTAGAGTTCTCCCCCTGGAACGTTGAATTGGTGTTTGAGGTACTAGATGATGGTTTAGGAACAGGTGTTTCGTTTTCCATTTATTTGTCAGCTTCGTCTATGACTTTCTTCAGATTATCTACTTTGTTGTCTGCTGCTGTTGCCTCCGAATGTATTGCCTTTTCTGGTTCATCAAACAACCGAATGTATTCATCAAAGAGGTTGGATATTGGAACCGAGACCTGTCCAGATTCCGGAAAGATGTCTCCTGAAGCGTCTTCTGTTCTTTGAACTTTCTTCATGTAATTGTCATCAAAGGTGACATAATAAGTTTCTTCTATTCTTTTAGAACGCTTGTTCAACACCCGATATGCTTTTGATGACAGAGAGTAACCCAGAAAGATCCCCTCATCGGCTTTAACATCAAATTGATTTCGGTTTTCTTTAGAATTAAAGATAAAGCACCTGGAACCGAAAATGTGGAAAAACTTGACGTTTGGTTTCCGATTGTTTAAGATCTCATAAGGAGTTTTCGAGAATCTCTTGTTGAGCAGGGACCGATTCTGAGTATAACAGGCAGCAGCAATGGCATCAACCCAAAAGTATAGAGGTAGAGAGGCATAACTGAGCATGGTTCTTGCTGCTTCACACAATGATCGGTTTCGTCTTTCAACAATCCCGTTTTGCTGTGGTGTATAAGGGGCCGAAAAATTGTGTGTTATCCCCTTATCAGCCAGAAAGTCTTCGAAATCCTTGTTTTTGAATTCCAACCCACTGTCACTTCTGATGTTTCTCACTGTCTTCTTTAATTGAACTTCCACTTGCTTGATGAACATCTTCAGCTTGGGAGTTGCATCTGATTTCTGTTTAAGAAAGAAAACCCACGTGAAGCGTGAAAAATCATCTATGATAACCAGAATATACTTACTTCCACCGATACTCTCTATAGCAGAAGGTCCACACAAGTCGATATGTAACAATTCAAGTGCTTCCACTATCTTAGTATTAATGCGTGTAGGGTGGCTTTTTCTGCTCTGCTTACCCATCTCACATGCTGCACACAAATGCTCCTTTTCAAACTTGAGAAGAGGAAGACCTCGAACGTGATCACCAATCACTAATTTGTTGATATCTTTGAAGTTTAGGTGAGATAGACGTCGATGCCAAAGCCAACTTTCATCAGTGTTTGCCTTTGATAGCAGACAGATAGCTGGTGTCCCCCGAATAGGATTAAGATTCAGAGGATACATTTCTCTTTTTCGTGCAGATTTCAGCAGAACTTTCTTAGTTTGTTTTTCTATTATCTCAGATCCTTCATCATCAAATGATACCTTCAAGCCTGTGCCCACAACTAATTGTGATACACTGATGAGGTTGTGCTGCAATCCCTCTACATAAGCCACCTTTCTGATGAGGTTGATCATTCATCATCAAATGATACCTTCAAGCCTGTTCCATAGGAATTGTTTCCAAACTTCACCGATCCACCATCCTTTAGAGATCGAAATTCCCTTAATTCCTCCTTTCTCCCTGTCATGTGACGCGAGCAACCACTGTCTATATACCATTCGTCGTCAAACTGCTTGTCACTGATTACCTGCAAATTTAAGCAAATTTAGGAACCCAAAGTTTCTTGGGTCCTGGTGAGTTTTTCACAGAGAAAGGAATAACAATAGAAGCATCAACTAAATAAGTTCGTTTAACAAGAGTCATTTGATCTTTTCTTTTGATGGTAAACACCTTGATTTTTGTTTTATCTTCTTTAAATCTTAATGTATCTTTTGGTGTTTCTTTAGATGGTTTAGTGTTTTTTGTTGAATTCCTAGGTTTAGTGGAGGATCTCTTATTTTCATTCTCAGAGTCTGATAACAGCTTTCCTTTTCCTTTGATGTCCTTTAAGGAATTTGTTTCATCTTGGGATCTGGAGGATCCATGTCTAGAATTGGGACCGAAACTGGTTTTAGGACCGAATCTGGATCGAGAGCCGAATCTGGGTTTAGGACCGAACTTGGGTCGTGGACCGAAACTGGGTTGATGACCGAAACTGGGTTGAGAACCGAGACTTGACTTTCGGTTTTGGGATTTGGAATAATAGGAATTTGGACTGAAAATTTTCTTTTACTTTTCCTTTCCTTTATCCATGGATTCTTTCCTAGAAGGCTAATAGTTAGGATTTTGAGAATTCCAATGCCTTTTCCGTTCATTCAGATTCGAGGAATATCTTTGATTTCTGAGTCTTTTCTGTTCAGCTAGCTCCTTCTGAGATTTGTGAACATTGAAGCTGGCCTTTGGTTTCTCCTTCTGAGTTGCAGTTGTCTTATCTTCCATTTTGGTTTCGGTACATTCCTTAGTTTGAACTTCCGGTGCTTCCTGTCTTTTGAGTGGACCTTTCGGTTCTTTCCTCTCGATTGGAGCATCAGGTACAACTAACAGTTCTTCAGGAACATCTTTAGTTCTGCTTGTGCTAGGAATATCGAAACTGGAAGGTTTTTTGATGGGTTCTGGTATGTATCGTCCTTTGACTCTTCATGTGGTTTTCTCAGACAATCCCACGGTTTCATCTGCATTATCAATGGGAGCAGACCAGAAATAGTCTTCACATCCCTCAGCGTTATCCTCGTCAATTATTATCCTTAAGTCTGCTGTTTGTCTTTGAGTGACTTCAGTCACAGCATAAACCTGATTGGGCACGGTCTGTACCTTTTGATAGACCAAGGCTTTTTCTTTGAGTTTCGGTTTCTGTTCCTTTGACAGACAAGCAAACTCAACCGAATTTTCTGAAATAAGGGGTTGTTCGCTCTGGGTATCATTTTTCACAAACTTAGAACAATCAACAACGTCCTCTACTGAGATTTCACTCATTTCACTCTCCGCATCAAATTCAGATGAATTATCTAAGTTTATTTTATTATCTTTAACAATTTTGGCATTTGACTCATCGAATGTTCGTATAGTTTCGATTTTAATCTTTAGCCTGTCATTTTCATCTAAGATATCTTTTAACATACTTTTATGTTCCTTAGAATCGATGAAAGTTTCTATCTTATCTAAACCTAGTCTATACGACATGCATGTTTCTTCAGAGGATACTTCTGATTCACACTCTGCTATAACCTCATCTTCCTTAAATTCAAGGAAGGGCAAAATCATTTTATGTATTTTCTTTCCAATTTCACAATTTAGATGTAATTGAGCAATATTAGTATAAAGACGCTTAGCAATTAAACAGAAAACATTTCTTTGTTTTAACAATTTTAAATTGTCTCTTTGCAAATAAATACTCTCATCCTTAGCCCTAACTAACTCTGCTTCCTTATGCTCAATCCAGATCCTCCTCTCCTCACTTTTTGAAGACACCCTGCCGAGTTGGTCAGTTAGGTTAGAGTTTGCTAAGCGGGTTTGCATGAGGCTACTACTTAGGTTGGAAAATTTAGAGTTTAGTTCATTTAATTCTTCTAGATATTCAGTTTTGGGAATTTTAAGAGATTCAAGGATAGAATGTACCTTTTTGATCAATCGATCGCAGTCGTTGATCTTCTCACTCACCGGCTTGGCTGCAAAACACTTGTTTTCTGTCAGGTTCGGTTCTATGTCTGCACTTTCGTTTGATGGACCATTAGTGACGATAAAGCATTTTCCACCAGAACCTTCATTCTTTGCCACAAGCGCCTTTCCATGAGTGGGTCTTCTAACCTCTTCGTCTTTAGAGTCTGTTGACCAGACTTCTACACCACCAAACTCATCTTCCCCTGCATTTTCTTGTACAATCAGTGCATTTATCGAGCTATTGGAAGCCTTTTTCTTCTTGACTTCTTCTAGTTTACGCATGTAATACGCTTCATCATCTTCACCCTCTCTCTTCTCATCCATCTTTCTTAACATGTAATCTTTGGCAAAGTGGTTCTTGCCGTGACAATAGTTGCAGTCGTATCTAGAGTCTCCTGCAAGCTTGTTTTCCTTTTTCTCTTCCACCTTTTGAGAAGAGACTTTCGGTTCATCTTTTGTTTTTTCAGAACTATAACTTCCCTGCCAATTTCGGTTCTTATTGGTGGGAAATTTTCTTCTTGCAAATTTCTTTGGATTTGTTATCATTAAAGCATACTCCTCACTTGTAAGATCACATTCTGACATGTCTGACTCTTCTTCTTCTTCAACAACACTTTTTTCTTTAGAGACAAGAGCCAGCGATCCCATGCCAGAGACCACTTTCACCTCCTTAGTTACAACACTTTCATGTGACTTTAGTATTTCAACTAGTTTCGCCAGTGAGTAGGATTTGAACTGTTCATGCGCCTTCACAGTGGAAACCACAACCATCCATTCCGGTCTGAGCCCATTCATGAATGTAACTTTCTGCTCGATCAGCTTCCTCTCAATTCCATGCTTGATCATCTTACTTAAGAGATGATTGAACCGATCAAAGGTCTGAATGAGCTTCTCTTCAGATTTCTGTTCAAAAACTCCAAATTCTGACAGCAACAGAGTATGAATGGAATGTTCTAAATCTTCATCACTTGAGTAAACTTCCTTCAACCTATCCCAGATCTCCTTAGCAGTTGTGCATGATCCTACAAGCCAAAAAGTGTCAGATTGTAAGGCGAATCTTATCATTCGCATGGCTTTAACATTACACAGGATCTTGTCCTTCTCATCTTGTGGCATCTTCTGAACATCTGTCACCAACTTGTTGTAATCCTTCTGTGTCTTAATGATCGTGTTTGTTTCTGAATGCACAAACGGTCCAAGAATGATAGCTTCCCAGATGAGATAGCCATTATCTTCAAATCCAACCACATAATCTTCAAAGTGATGAGCCCATACTTCGTAGTCTTGAGTGTAGAGTATGGGAACTCTAGTTGTAGATCTGATGCTGTTTGAGATGTTAATTGGGTTTGTATGCGTATCGTCGTGAGACATGGTGAGCTGCTAGAATCTTACCTATAAACTTGAGATTAGGGTTTTATCAAAAACTGAGTAGTCGTCGTTAAGAAGACGACGGCTTCGATAAAAGCGGAAACCCTAAAGATTTGTGAATACAGAAGTAAAGTCTATTGATCACACAATCTCCTGCTCTGATACCAATTGTTAGAACAAATTTCTATTAGGATCGTATGATTCTAAGCAAAATATAAATAAGAACGTAATGAAGAACACAAGTATTGCACTGAATATGTCAAATGATTAATGCAAAGATACCCCATAAGAGCTCGACAAAGAACTTCAATCTGTAGAGGTATTATAGGGTTACAAGAATCAACGTAATCGACTATTCCCTATTATACGCATACATGCATGCATATATTTATATTAAAACCCTAACAACTTATCTAGATAAAAGGAAACTATTCTAGATAACTACGGATTGACAAGCCCAACCCGATTACAAAATCAAAAGGCCCAAGACGCAACACTAAAATACTTAACACAACATGCATGCCTTATCCAAACTATTAGAAGAATCGATATGCAACACATTATTTCCTAAGTTGTCTACAACCATCACAGTTTCATATATTCCAATACAAGGCATTGCTTCAAAATAAAAAGTACCATTAAAGAAAGCATTAGTAGAACCAATTTCGTTATTAAACGAAAATCTAAAACCTTGTTTATAAAACCATGAAAAGAAATAATGTTTTGTGTCATTTCTGACGGCTAGCAACAATTATTCAAATCAAATCCTAACTTACTACTAATCATTAAAGAGTAAACTCTAATCTTGGTGACAGTCGACGCTTTCCTATTCCCCATGATCAAGTTTATCTTCCCATGCTCCACATCCCTACTTCCTCTTAGACCCTGCAAATCATAACAAATGTGAAAACCACATCCTGTATAGAGGACCCAATACATAGCATGAGATGAGTTATTAGATTGAATAGTATAAATACCTACGAAGGATGGATTTATCTTCCCATCCTTGATGTCTTGCAGATACTTCGGGCAAC
Source organism: Lactuca sativa (assembly GCF_002870075.4). Taxonomy (NCBI): domain Eukaryota; kingdom Viridiplantae; phylum Streptophyta; class Magnoliopsida; order Asterales; family Asteraceae; genus Lactuca; species Lactuca sativa. The sequence goes on along the minus strand of NC_056630.2, from coordinate 206,420,602 downwards.
TTCATTTCCAATGCCGTTTGTCATGGCAGTAGAAGCACTCTGCATCCTTTGGGTTAGAGGAAGGAGTAGTAGAACCAACTTTGGTCCCACTAGAAGAGGATCCATCTTGGGGCTTGCCCTTGTGGCTCTTTGAAGGAGCCTTCCTCTTCTTTCCTTTCCCTTGCCTAATAGCCAAAACAGGGGCAACAACAGTAGGAGTAGTAGACGGAACATATTTGCCTTTTAGTCCACTCTCAGTAGTCCTTAGCAGGCCTTGAATCTTGCATAGAGTGACCTCCTCCTTGTTCATATTATAAGTCATACAAAACTGGTCATAACGAGGAGGCAACGAGTGTAGAATGATATCCATGGCCAACTCCTCGTCGAAGCTCACATTCAACTTAAACAAGTGGTCCACGAATCTCTACATTTTCTGCAAGTGGGCCAAGATGGACTCTCCATTCTTCATTTTGGTAGTGATCATAGCAGAAATGATCTCTTACCTTTCCTACCTAGCACTTTGATGGTACCTGTAACACCGTGATTCCCAAAAACAAAATTTTCATTTAAATAATCAATTTAATATTAAAAACACTTGTTTAAAATCTTATTCACATTCGAATTACAAAACATAGTTTCATTTTCATTATAATAGAAGACCAGGATCCTCCAAAACACAACTCTTTCTTCGGTGTGTACAATCGAACCGTTGCCATCCCGCGTTACTGTAAGAACCTGAAACAACATAACATAAACAACGTAAGCACGAAGCTTAGTGAGTTCCCCAATATACCTTACGCACATACGCCTTTCCAGGCCCTGACCTTCCGGTCAACTGTACAATGCCTTCCGGCCCATGAGATACTCGCCTTCCGGCCCATAAGATATTTGCCTTCCGGCCCATAAGATAATTGCCTTCCGGCCCGTAAGATAATTGCCTTCCGGCCCATGAGATAATTGCCTTCCGGCCCATAAAATAATTGCCTTCCGGCCCATACACATATATAACACATAATACAAATACTCTAACACATAAAGCACATATATCATATATCAACCTGCCTTCCGGCCCGTAACATATTCTAACACATAAAGCACATACACCATATATCATACCTGACCTTTCTGTCACATAATACTTTGCCTTCCGGCCCATATATAAGCATGTATATCACGCGTAGCAGCTAACTTTCCATTTATAGCATATAACCATAACACATAACATACTTGACCTTCCGGTCACACAATCAAACCCTTCCGGGTGAAGTATAGTGAGAAGACTCACCTCGCGGACACTGGAAGATAGCAACTCCTAAAGTCCCTTGCACTTGATCGTCCGAGCTACAAGCTCCCTGTAACATCATATATCCCTTATTAATACTTCTATCTTCCACGTTAACTGACCCTAAGAAATCACACCAGTCAACTCTGGTCAACAGTCCATTGTCAGCTCGACTGGACTCGGCGAGTTCCCTGGCGACTCGGCGAGTCTGGTCGTCCTTCAATCCTCTAAGATTCCCCTTCTACTCGTCGAGTATCCTCTTTGACTCGACGAGTCACTCCTGGAAGAATCGCGGGGCCACCCCGACTCCACTCGCCGAGTCTGAAGAACAACTCGGCGAGTCCCAGTAAATCTTCAAGCTACTCGCCGAGTCTGATCATCCGACTCGGCGAGTCCACGCCATGCAGTCGATCAAACTGCTTCCTGAGATACATATTTTCCCGAATATACAAACATAGGACCTTCTGGACCTCTAAGGGTACTAATACAGGGTTATAAACGTTGAATAACAACACAACAATCCATCTAGACTCCAAATGGGTTCCATAAACCCTAAATCTATATACACATCAATCACAGGAGAATGTAATCCGAATTATTACCTGAATGATGTACCTTCCATGTCCCCAAACTTCAGAACTCGAACTCCCTGCAGTTCCTTTAGCCAAAACCCTTCTCCTCCTTGCACAACAATTCCTTCAAGGTCACCAATGGCCTTCAAACTTGCTCTAGCCGCCCCAGTCACCTAGGGTTCTTCCCAATCGATCCAAAGTCGTGAAATGACGGCATAATAACCCTTATATACGACCCAATACTGAACGGCTAGGGTTTCCGCTGAACAGCGTCGACTCTCCGAGTCCATATCTGGACTCGTCGAGTCCAGTCGTGAACCCGCGACCAAACCTGCGACCCTACTCGGCGAGTCTGGCTCCAACTCGTCGAGTCTCCCCTTTAAAACACCCCCAAAATGCAACTTAACAATACTTGAGATTTTGGGCTGTTACAATTCTCCCCCACTAGAATTAGACTTCGCGCTCGAAGTCTCACTCTGAAAATAGTTCTGGCTGCTGCTCCCGCATCTCACGTTTCGGCTTCCCTAGACACTACCGATCTCTCCCGAGGCCGCTACTGAACCAATAGCAGAGGTACCTCCTTGTTCCTCAGAACCTTGATCTTCCGATCTCCGACGGCCACTGGCCTCTCGACGTAACACAGGCTCGCATCCACCTAATCGTTCTCTAGTAGAACCACTGCTGACTCATCCGCTATACACCTCTTCAATTGCGACACATACAAGTGTCATGGATCCGTCCCAATTCCGTTGACAGCTCCAACGATAGGCCACCCTTCCTACCTTCGTACCTTCACGAAAAGACCCAACATACCGGGGCCCCCCATTTACCCCTCTTCCTAAATCGAAACACCCCGACAGAAAAACGAAGTCGCCGACCGGAATCACATGCTCGTAACGGCGTCTGCCTGCATAACTTTCCTGTTAACTCTAGACGATCACTAACTCTCTTTAACCTGCTGAGTCTGCCCTGTCAACTAAAGTACGAACTCTGAACTGCTCATCACTCTCTGTAATCGGAATTTACCCAAGATGCACTCTGCTCCAAATCTCAACGATCACTCAACCCATAAGGGTTAGGAAACCCTGAACCACCGAATCCCCGATCCAAAGCCCACTTTGCCCATTCCGGACCGACTGAGAGATCCATTCTCCCTCTCAGATCAACTCTCACAAGTTCCCTCTTGCCATCACATACACATACTGAACTAGTCCCAACACTCGCAGGTTGAAAAACCCGATTCACTGATGATATCCTCGAACATCTCCTAAGACGAACCACCAATATCCGTCCTATACCCTGATCATAATCACACTGAGAATTCAAGATTCTCTATTCCCTTGCATCCTTTCTGAGTCTCGTCAGTCATCCCAACCTGGATGGGTTCCTACTTCACTGCCTCAGCTAAACAAGATCACCAATCCCGGGGCCCGACCTTCCAATGTAATCACACTGCACATACACCATCCGTAATCTCAACTGATCCAGCAATACCAACAGAGTCTCCAGCATGACTGGACCGACTCTCATAACACATACTAGCCACTCGAGGCTATATCTCTGTGGGTCCGTACACCCAACTCTGCGAACCCTCAGGTTCTAACTCTGGAACCTTCCAGTTCCAGCTCTAGAAACATGCACAACATAATCCCGTGGGATTAATGCAGTACAACCCATCACGTATCTCAAACATACCAATACTCTGATCACATCACCCCGGTCACTTACTCAAGCTTGATCCCGACCTTCTCTCAGGCCTCCACAATCGAATGCCCTAGGTCTGTATCCCGCCCTGCATACCCGACACTCGCTCTCGTCGACCTATACTCTGCGCTGACAAACACTGCTGAATCCCGGCAGCTACGCACCCTCATATACTCATCGATCTCCTGGAAAATTTTCTAATTCTCCCCCCACTAAAGCACTGACTAACTGCCACCGATCGTCATTAACGACCTTACAGAACAATCCTGCACAAAGAGAACAATTACACATTGACTGCTTCCCACAAGCACAAGCAGCCCTCAGCAAAACACACCTCCTCCCTGATCAACCCACTCACAAGAATCTAGTCCTTCAATCATCCACTCCACGACTGTAGATGCTACCCGACGACCAACCCAGTGTCGCATCTCCCCTAACAACCCTCACGAACGATAACCAAAGGAATCCTCGACAATAACCCATAACCAAACTCACAATCTGCCCAAAGGATGAACACCACATCGAAAACCGCACAAGACTACTGACACTAAAACACCAATTATAGCCATATCCAACCATCAGAGAATAACGTATGCCAAAGCGAAAACCTGAAGCACCAATCCATAAACATGCCAGACCCGCGAAACAACGAATACCGCATCGAAATCCATACAAGATACCAGCACAAACAATACCCAAATCAATGCAAGACAATTAAGACATCATGAAAGCATCATACCCGCAGCTGCTTCCGGCACTGCTCCGTCCCCCTCTGTCGCACGCAGATAAACACGACCCTGAGCCCTCTGGGGCTCCGCTCCATCCTGTCCTTCTCAAATCCCGAATTGGCACTGACTGCCAACAATCCCGTGCACAGTGCCCCTCCTTTCCGCACTTGCGGCATGCACCACCGGACCCACAAGCTCCGATGTAACCCCTTTTTACTCGATCATCGACACCTATGGTCTCATGCTTTCCTACTGCATCTCTATACTCCACTTATTACTACTCCTGACAATTCTTGCTTTCTTACATACTGCACCCGGTTCTCCCCCACTAGGGTTCGAACCAACACCAATTAGTATACAATCAACCCACGACTATCTTTCACCAGCGAAATCGTACCTGCCCCAGTAAAGTGCTGTGCAACACCCGATAGTCCCTCCCCTTATGAAGTCAATCAATCCCCTATACTCTGAACCTCTAGCTAACTCTTCAAGAACTTCTCATCACGGCTGCCTCTAATCGTTCCAAATCCCATACTGATCTAATACTAAGCACCTGCACTGCTCGATAACATATCTGGCTCGTAGAATGCACCGCAGCATCATCGTTCCTCTCATCTCAACTCATCAATCCGTATCCAACGCCGGATTTGTCCCAAGAACAGGGACTTACTCTCAACACAGACGACAACTCTCCGCACTGCAAAACTCGTCTGAACTCTTCACTGCCGCCACTATAACCCAACCTGTTATTCTCAATTAGGTGTGGTGTGGTTCTCGACTACCTCAGCCCCAACTGACTGTCCGTTCACGGTAAATCTCTGTCTCGCGGTACACCCGCTACCTGATGCTCTGAAGGAAGTCATTATCGATAACTACCTGCAGGGTGTACTCCCAAATCCAGAACTGAAACACCAGACCTCTCGCGTCTTGCACACGAGCATAAATGACACTACCCACCCAAAAGGTGACCTCGCCTCTGTCGTCTGATTGCTCGACTCAACTGAAATTCTCCCCTGTCTTTGACTCTTACCCAAAATACTCTGATAGGCACTCGCCTTTCCCCTCGAGGAATGCCTCCCCGTACTCAATCATGGTCTACAGGCCTGAAACCCATAGCGTCCAATCTCTACCTCATCGGTCATAACCGGATAACAAGATAGCCACAAGCATCATCCACTACGAACCATGGTACTCATCCCATGACATCCCTCCTCAACATGCTTCGGTGTATGGTACCTGAACCATAGCACCACTCCCCAATCTGCTCCAATGTATAGCACTCGGACCATAACATCTATCTCAATCTGTTCCGATGTATGGTGCCCGGACCATAACATCACTCTGTATCCGCTCCGATGTATGGAATCCGAACCGTAACACCACCCCTCAATCGGTTCCTTAGAACCTTTAGGATGCCCCCTGTATCAAGTATGGGTCCTCTGCTTTCAGTAGTACGGGCCCATACTACCTGCCACATCTACCCATACTTTCCACACGGACCATCCCAGAGTTCCTAAGTAGCTGATAAACCTGCTCTTTCACCCATCTCATCGCGCGTGCTCGCTTTCCAGCGAAATCCTCTACTCTACCAGCGCACTCATCTGGCTAGGTTTACTCCCTAGTCCCTTCCGCTGTCCTCCCACTTCTTTGCTATCAGCTGCTGAAGAGTTCCTAATGATGCCAGCCCTCTGCCTCCTGAGTATCGTCATACTCACTTAGTAGCTGACTCCCATCATCGATAACTCCACAAAGCACAAAGCAAGCAGCATTCGAGCATTGAAGCATACATAGGACTCCCCACCTGTGGTAGCTCCACCTTCTCGGCTCATCCTCGGAAGTACCTCTGTACCCCGTAGCTTTACCCCTTGCGCGTTCTAACTAGATACTCTCACTCATCACATACACACAAAAGCATAACGCACGTATAACAGCAAACCCTAGACTAAGGCATCACAAATCAGGCCACTCTAGTCCTAAGATGTGAAATACCTAGCCTGTCTCTAGCATGCAATAATGTCTCATAAAGTGCATAATAGATATTTCATAATACAAAAGTAAGGGTATTTTGGGAAATCACCGTTTGGCTCTGGCTGATTGTACACACTGCTCTTTCTTGCTTTCTCTTTGAACTCTTATTCACTTTTAGAAAACTATTTATTTGAAAACCTTTTCTTAATTCCTCAGTTTGAGTCCAGACTCACCCGTAGGCGCGTCCGAATCCCTCAAACCAAGGCTCTGATACCAATTTGTAACACCGTGATTCCCAAAAACAAAATTTTCATTTAAATAATCAATTTAATATTAAAAACACTTGTTTAAAATCTTATTCACATTCGAATTACAAAACATAGTTTCATTTTCATTATAATAGAAGACCAGGATCCTCCAAAACACAACTCTTTCTTCGGTGTGTACAATCGAACCGTTGCCATCCCGCGTTACTGTAAGAACCTGAAACAACATAACATAAACAACGTAAGCACGAAGCTTAGTGAGTTCCCCAATATACCTTACGCACATACGCCTTTCCAGGCCCTGACCTTCCGGTCAACTGTACAATGCCTTCCGGCCCATGAGATACTCGCCTTCCGGCCCATAAGATATTTGCCTTCCGGCCCATAAGATAATTGCCTTCCGGCCCGTAAGATAATTGCCTTCCGGCCCATGAGATAATTGCCTTCCGGCCCATAAAATAATTGCCTTCCGGCCCATACACATATATAACACATAATACAAATACTCTAACACATAAAGCACATATATCATATATCAACCTGCCTTCCGGCCCGTAACATATTCTAACACATAAAGCACATACACCATATATCATACCTGACCTTTCTGTCACATAATACTTTGCCTTCCGGCCCATATATAAGCATGTATATCACGCGTAGCAGCTAACTTTCCATTTATAGCATATAACCATAACACATAACATACTTGACCTTCCGGTCACACAATCAAACCCTTCCGGGTGAAGTATAGTGAGAAGACTCACCTCGCGGACACTGGAAGATAGCAACTCCTAAAGTCCCTTGCACTTGATCGTCCGAGCTACAAGCTCCCTGTAACATCATATATCCCTTATTAATACTTCTATCTTCCACGTTAACTGACCCTAAGAAATCACACCAGTCAACTCTGGTCAACAGTCCATTGTCAGCTCGACTGGACTCGGCGAGTTCCCTGGCGACTCGGCGAGTCTGGTCGTCCTTCAATCCTCTAAGATTCCCCTTCTACTCGTCGAGTATCCTCTTTGACTCGACGAGTCACTCCTGGAAGAATCGCGGGGCCACCCCGACTCCACTCGCCGAGTCTGAAGAACAACTCGGCGAGTCCCAGTAAATCTTCAAGCTACTCGCCGAGTCTGATCATCCGACTCGGCGAGTCCACGCCATGCAGTCGATCAAACTGCTTCCTGAGATACATATTTTCCCGAATATACAAACATAGGACCTTCTGGACCTCTAAGGGTACTAATACAGGGTTATAAACGTTGAATAACAACACAACAATCCATCTAGACTCCAAATGGGTTCCATAAACCCTAAATCTATATACACATCAATCACAGGAGAATGTAATCCGAATTATTACCTGAATGATGTACCTTCCATGTTCCTTTAGCCAAAACCCTTCTCCTCCTTGCACAACAATTCCTTCAAGGTCACCAATGGCCTTCAAACTTGCTCTAGCCGCCCCAGTCGCCTAGGGTTCTTCCCAATCGATCCAAAGTCGTGAAATGACGGCATAATAACCCTTATATACGACCCAATACTGAACGGCTAGGGTTTCCGCTGAACAGCGTCGACTCGCCGAGTCCATATCTGGACTCGTCGAGTCCAGTCGTGAACCCGTGACCAAACCTGCGACCCTACTCGGCGAGTCTGGCTCCAACTCGTCGAGTCTCCCCTTTAAAACACCCCCAAAATGCAACTTAACAATACTTGAGATTTTGGGCTGTTACAGTACCTTTCCATCAAATCTTGGTGCATCTTGCAGAGGTAGTAGTCCTCGTAGGACTTTTGGAGTTCAACAGTCATTGTTGTGAGCATGATGTAATGAACCTTCGTAGCATCTCTCTCATGAGTTTCGAACACAACAATTTCTTCGGGAGTAGTAGTGTTGGTGTTAACCTCCTTCAGCTCCTTATCGAGAACATACTCCTTGTCCTCGTAGCGGGTGACCATACGAATGTTGCGGATTCACTCATTAAAGTTGGACCCATCGAATATCACCCTTCCACACAAGTTCATGAGTGAGAACGAGCTAGCAGGGGTTGAGCCAGAAGCATTGTTGTTTGAATTAGGCATCTGAAAAGGAAAAGAGACAAAGTTTAGATTAGATATGAAACCCCAATTAAACACCCAAATGAGAAATTAGGGCTAGGACCCAACACAATTATTTACAACTTAGAAGAGGGATGTCGTAATCTAATTGCAAATAATTTGAAGGTAGGTAAATGACGATGTACCAATTTCCACCATGAAAAACGAAAAAGATTTTAAGTTTTAAATGAATTGAACTTCCTAGATTTTTTTGAGATTCATTGAACTTTTCAATGGCATGTTTAAATCTCGATATGCCCTTCAAGTTTGTGACTGGGATACGGAGGATCACAAACAAGGTGTGAATAACCATGCAAATGTACTTGGTACTCTCGATGTTACAAATCACCTAATCAATGTGCCGGTTAGCCACACACGCTCCATTGATCTATGATAAACATCAAGCTACCCTTTGCCACACTCGCTAATCCCAAATTAGTGTGCCAGTTAACCACACACGCTCTACTAACGATTTGGCAAGGTTCAAAGTGTAATTTCATTGAATAGCATCGTTTCACATTTTACCTAAAGTAACTGAGATTAGGAATTTTTATAAAAACATTTAGTTACTTTATTAAAACCATTATACTTATTAATGAGGATTTAGTTGCCCTATCCTACCCATTCCACTAACGACCCTTCACCAATCAAGGAAGCGGTGGGTGAGAGTGGAAACCCATTAAACAACCATTTTATAGGTAGTAACCTTATACCCCCTTATAGATCGGCTTCGTGAATTAGGCCTACTAACGGTAAGACTACCTTGTGTTATACATATATAACAATTAATCTTATAATATTATAACAGTATAAGGGTTGAATTTTAAACTTTTAAAACCCTAACGTTTAGAATTTAAATATTTCAGAATTAAAACTTTTAATCAAAAATTTAAATTCCAAAACTTGAGGGAAAGTTTTTGAAACTTTTCAAAACCTTCTAGATCAAATTAAAAATAATTTAATTAATCAAAGAATTAGTGATTATCTAAATTTGACCTAATTCAATTTCATGGAAAGATAATTCACATCAAATAATACAAATAATTAAAATTATCTTATAAACTATTAATTATCTTGTATTTGGATTAGGATAATCAATACCATATTGAAAAAATTGGACTTTAATAGTAAAAAACGTTTTTGGTAATTATCCCAATCCAAAATAGGTCAAAATCCCGAAAAGTTTGCCAACAGACGAGCCGAATCGTCGAGCCACACTTTGGACTCGTCAAGTAGGCCCGACTCGTCGAGTTCAACAGGGGACTCGACGAGTTCATCAGGCAGATGCAATATTTTTCAATTTTCTAGCTATGAACAATTAAGCTATGTATCAAATACAAAGAAAAACAACCAAGGCTCTGATACCACTGATAGGTTTTGAGCAAAACATCAATCCTATGGTGCACATGCAAACCCTAAAGCTTTGGATCTAGTTTTTCTAATGTACATCCAATAATTATCCAAAGCTTGCAAACCATAAACTAGCATACAAAAACTCGAAAATCATAACTAAAACAAAGTTAGGAAATTACCTTTCAATTGTAGCATGAAGATCCTTGAGCTTTTGAGAACCTAGCACCTCAAATGTGATGCCTCTAATAGATCACAAACACCGAAGCAATTGGAGAATACGAGAGAGAGAGGGGGGGAAGGAAATTTTCGGCTCTTATAATCCTTCTAGGGTTGTGGTAGCCGAAAATATGAAGACAACGGGTTCCTTATATAGATGAGGAATTAGGGTTTCAGTCAAAGACCTAAGGTTTCTGACTTATGCTTGATTATCTAAATACACCCATATCTACTATAATCATTAGTAAAAGTCAATCGGCTAGTATCCCTTGTGGCGGTTTTGAAGGGTCAACACACATCTGTGTGTATAAGGTCCAACAAACCTTCACCCCTAGCACAAGTAGCAGTGAAGGGTGACTTTGTCATTTTACCAAGTAAACAAGACTCGCAACTATCATCCGACTTTAAGTAAAATGATTCGAAGACTCATCCAGCCTTTTGGAGTTGGCCTATGCGCTTCATGTTAACATGTCCAAGACGACAATGCCACAATGATGCTTTGTCTAAACTAGTGGAAGAATCAATATGTAATACATTATTTCCTAAGTTGTCTACAACCGACACAGTTTCATATACACCGTCACAAGGTAATGCTTTAAAATAAAAAACGCCATTATAAAAGCATTAATACCACCACATTCATTATCAAATGAAAAAGTGAATCCTTTCTTGTACAAACCGTGAAAAGAAATAATATTTCTCGCCATTTCAGACAAGTAGCAACATTTATTCAAATCTAACATTAACCCACTACTCAGCAATAAAGAATAAACTCCAATCTTGGTGACAGGTGAAGCTTTCCTATTGTCCATGATTAAGTTTATCTTCCCGTGCTCCATATCCTCACTTCTATTTAGGCCCTGCAAATCAGAACATATGTGAATTCCACAACCCGTATCAAGGACCCAAGAATTAGTATGTGGCGAGTCATTAGACAATATGGAGTAAATACCTGCATGGGTGGGTTTTACTTTCCCATCCTTTACATCTTGCAAGTACTTGGGGCACCTTCGCTTCCAGTGCCCCTTATCATGACAATAGAAGTACTCTGCTTCTTTAGGGTTGGCAGAGGGAGTAGCATGACTACCTTTTGTTCCACTTGAAGAGGAACCATCAAGGGACTTTCTCTTGTGACTCTTTGAAGGGGTCTTCCTCTTCTTCCCTTTGCCTTGCTTGATTTCCAGAACAGTAGCGGTGGTAGGAGTAGGAGTGGTAACAACCGACTTACCTTTGAGACCACTTTCGGCGGTCTTCAAAATTCCTTGAAGCTTGCTGAGTGTGGCCTCCTCCTTGTTCATATGATAGGTCATTCAAAACTGATCATAACAGGGAGGTAAGGATTGTAGTATGATGTCAATAGCCAGCTCCTCTGGAAGTTCACATTCAACTTCAGCGAACGGTCCACAAATCTTTGCATTTTCTGCATGTGGCCGGTGATGGGTTCACCATCCTTCATTCGGATTGTTATCATGGAAGAGATGATCTCATACCTCTCTTGATGGTATCTATCCATTAGTTCCATGTGCATCTCAAAAGGGTAAAATTCCTCATAGGACTTTTGGAGTTCAGTTGTCATTGTGGCCAACATGATACATGCCACCTTGGTGGCATCTCTCTCATGAGTCCTAAAGTCAGCGATCTCCTGTGGAGTAGCAGAAGACTCATCAATTTCCTTTAGCTCCTTTTCGAGGAGATTTTCCTTGTCCTTGTAATGTGTGACCATCCTGATGTTGTTGATCCAATCATTAAAGATGGAACCATCAAAGATGACTCTCCCACAAAGATTCATAAGATAGAAGGAGCCGGTGGGGTTTGAGCCAGAAACAATGTTGGAAGACATCTGAAAAGAAGAAAGACAAGTTTAGATTAGATAAATAGTCCTTAATAAAACACCCAAATGTAATATTAAGGCTAGGACACAACACAATATTTTATAACTTGGAAGAGGGATGCCATAATCCAAGCTACAAAATATTTGAAGGTAGGCGAATGATGATTCACCAATTTCCACCATGAAAATGAAATAAATTATTAAGTTTTAATGAATTGAAGTTCCTAGATTCTTTTAAGATTAATTGAACCTTTCAATGACATGTTTAAATATCGATTGCACCCTTCAAGTTTGGGACTGGAATGCCGAGGATCACAAAACAAGGTGTGAATAACCATGCCAATTAACTTGGTACCCTTAATTTTATCACCTAATCGATGTGCCGGTTAACCACACGTACTCCACCAATCAATGATAAACATTTAGTTACCCTTTTCCACTCTTACTAGTCCATGTTAGTGTGCCGGTTAACCACACACGCTCCACTAATGACTTGGTAAGGTACAAAGTGTAATTTCATGGGTTAGCACCAAATTCACATTTTCCTAAAGTGAATAAGATTGGGAATTTATAAAACATTTAGTTACTTTATAATAATCATTATACTTAACGAGAATTAGTTTCCTGTCCTACCCATTCGGCTAACGACCCTCCACCAGTCAAGGAAGCGGTGGGTTAAAGTGGACACCTATTAAGCTGCCATTTTATAGGCAACAACCTTATACCCCCTTATAGACCGGCTTCGTGAATGAGGCCTACTAACGGTAAGACTGACTTGATCTTATACATACATACATACATTTATATATATATATATATATATATATATATATATATATATATATATTGTTAACTTATAGTATTATAAAGTATCAGGGTTGAATTTTAAACTTTTAAAATTCTAGGGATTGGAATTAAAGTATTAATGTGTGTGAGAGTTTACAAATTCCAAAACTTGAGGGCAAGTTTTAAAACTATTCAAAATCTTTCATTTCTATAGCTTATGAGTTTTAATGATTTTAATGGAAAAGACTCTTGGAATTCCATAACTTAAGGACTAAGTTATGGAGTCCATTAAAAGGCATTCAAGATCAATAATTAAACTAACATGCAATGTCAAATAATCTATTATCTATCAAAACTCATAAGCATGCATAATTCATATCAACAATTTTCAAGAATCATATGAACTTAATATAAAACTTGAAACTTTGATAATTATCTTTGAAAATTGGATTAGCATGATCATTACCACATCAAAAATAGGTTTAGAAGTTCGGAAAAAGTTAAGGGTACTGATCCTAGTTCAATTCCAGCATTCAAAATCGAAATTCTGCACTCTGGGCCTCCTACTCGTCGAGTGCATGAACCTACTTGACGATTAGGATGAGTTGTCACATGGACTCGTCGAGTCCCCCCATGGACTCGACGAGTTCGCTGAATAGTGAGCAGAAAAATCAATTTTTTTAGCAATTTGCATCAAGTATAATTGAAAACAATCCTAGGCTCTGATACCACTGATGGGTTTTGAGCATTCTAACACTCCTATGGTGTGCATGCAACCCTAGAAACCTTGGATCTATGTTTTCTCTATTATAGATGCAAACTTTCTTTTACCAAGGTTTCATCCTAACTAGCATGTGATTGGGGTACATGTAATAGAAAAACTAATAGGATGACATACCTTCTCTTGTGGTTAATTGTTTGGAACTTTAAGAGCCTAGCGCAAATAATGTGAATGCCTCAAGTGGAATCACAAATCACCAAAACAACTTGGAAGACTTTGAGAGAATATGATGCACTCTTAAAATCGGCCCACCCTTGTTATTTCACACACTAGTGCCAATTTCAAGTGCCAAAGACCTGTTTATATAGTATGAAGATTTGGGTTACATCCATGTAAACCCTAATAACCATGACCTTTCATTTCCATAGGGTCATGGGTTAAAAGCTCCATGGACTATCCATGGACTTTCATGCAAGCTTAATCCATCCTAAATGAACTTTGGCCCATTCTATATATATAAGAGTCCATATTTAATTAGTTTCCTTTTGATCATTAAATTAATTCCAAATTAATTCTTGATTAATACTAATTAAATAATATGATTTCATATTAATATATTATAACTTATAATATATTAATAAATCATAAATATACTATTCTCAAAAGATTATCCATACAAATTGTTCCGGTGAAGTGCAACCCAAATGGACCATGTCGGGTAGGGTCAAGTACATACCAAATATAGTTATGGACTTAGACACCTTATCCAACAAGATATATTTGATTAGGACCACAACAGAGACCATAGGTGGTCAGCGGTACCTATCAATTCAAAAAGAATTGCGGGTTCGGATTCATCATCCCTAATACTGTTGAGTTTTGTTGCGTCACGTGCCTTTGTAAACACATCCGCAATCTCTTCATGAGTTAGAACAAAAATTAGTTCACTGCTACCTTTAATTATGTGGTCCTTGATGAAATGGTATCGTATTTCAATGTCCTTCATCTTTGAACAATGAATAGGATCGTGAGAAATCGCTATAGCACTCTCTAAATCACAATAGAAAACAAGCCTAGGCTCTGATACCACTGCTGGGTTTTGAGCATTCTAACACTCCTATGGTGTGCATGCAACCCTAGAAACCTTGGATCTATGTTTTCTCTATTATACATGCAAACTTTCTTTTAACAAGGTTTCATCCTAACTAGCATTTGATTGGGGTACATGTAATATAAAAACTAATAGGATGACATACCTTTTCTTGTGGTTGATTGTTTGGAGCTTTAAGAGCCTAACGCCAATAATGTGAATGCCTCAAGTGGAATCAGAAATCACCAAAACAACTTGGAAGACTTTGAGAGAATATGATGCACTCCTAAAATCGGTCCACCCTTGTTATTTCACACACTAGTGCCAATTTCAAGTGCCAAAGACCTCTTTATATAGTATGGGGATTAGGGTTACATCCATGTAAACCCTAATACCCATGACCTTTCATTTCCATAGGATCATGGGTTAAAAGCTCCATGGACTATCCATGGACTTTCATGCAAGATTAACCCATCCTAAATGAAAATTGGCCCATTCTATATATATAAGAGTCCATATTTAATTAGTTTCCTTTTGATCACTAAATTAATTCCAAATTAATTCTTGATTAATACTAAATAAATAATATGATTTCATATTAATATATTAAACTTATAATATATTAATAAATCATAAATATATTATTCTCAAAAGGCTATCCATACAAATTGTTCCGGTGAAGTGCAACCCAAATGGACCATGCCGGGTCGGGTCAAGTACATACCAAATATAGTTATCGACTTAGACACCTTATCCAACAAGATATATTTGACTAGGACCACAACAGAGACCAGAGGTGGTCAGCGGTACCTATCAATTCAAAAAGAACTGCGGGTCCGAATTCATCATCCCTAATATTTGTAGAAAACTGTTGAGTTTTGTTGCGTCACGTGCCTTTGTAAACACATCCGCAATCTCTTCATGAGTTAGAACAAAAATTAGTTCAATGTTACCTTTAATTATGTGGTCCTTGATGAAATGGTACCGTATTTCAATGTGCGTCGTCTTTGAATAACGCATAGGATCGTGAGAAATCGCTATAGCACTCTCTGAATCACAATAGAAAACAAGCCTAGACTCTGATACCAATGATGGGTTTTGAGCATTTTAACACTCCTATGGTGTGCATGCAACCCTAGACACCTTGGATCTATGTTTTCTCTATTATACATGCAAACTTTCTTTTAACAAGGTTTCATCCTAACTAGAATGTGATTGGGGTACATGTAATATAAAAACTAATAGGATGACATACATTTTATTGTGGTTGATTGTTTGGAGCTTTAAGAGCCTAGCGCCAATAATGTGAATGCCTCAAGTGGAATCACAAATCACCAAAACAAATTGGAAGACTTTGAGAGAATATGATGCACTCTTAAAATCGGTCCACCCTTGTTATTTCACACACTAGTGCCAAAGACCTCTTTATATAGTATGAGGATTAGGGTTACATCCATGTAAACCCTAATACCCATGACCTTTCATTTCCATAGGATCATGGGTAAAAGCTCCAAGGACTATCCATGGACTTTCATGCAAGCTTAACCCATCCTAAATGAACATTGGCCCATTCTATATATATAAGAGTCCATATTTAATTAGTTTCATTTTGATCACTAAATTAATTCCAAATTAATTCTTGATTAATACTAATTAAATAATATGATTTCAAATTAATAAATTAAACTTATAATATATTAATAATACATAAATATACTATTCTCAAAAGACTATCCATACAAATTGTTCTGGTGAAGTACAACCCAAATGGACCATGCCAGGTCGGGTCAAGTACATACCAAATATAGTTATGGACTTAGACACCTTATCCAACAAGATATATTTGACTAGGACCATAACAAAGACCAGAGGTGGTCAACGGTACCTATCAATTCAAAAAGAACTGCGGGTCCGGATTCATCATCCCTAATATTTGTAAAAAACTGTTGAGTTTTGTTGCGTCAAGTACCTTTGTAAACACATTCACAATCTCTTCATGAGTTGGAACAAAAATTAGTTCAATGTTACCTTTGATTATGTGGTCCTTGATGAAATGGTACCGTATTTCAATGTGCTTCGTCTTTGAATGATGAATAGGATCGTGAGAAATCGCAATAAATCGGTATCCACAACATTCTGTATCCGAAGTCCATCAGTTGGGTTTTCATTCATAGGACTTGAGAACAGAAGCTAGTTGCGGCCACATACTCGGCTTTTGCAGTAGACAATGAAACACAAATTTGTTTCCGTGAAGACCAGCTAACCAGTCTTCCTCCAAGAAATTGACAACCACCAGAATTACTTTTCGTATCCAATCTACATCCGGTATGATCCATATCTGCAAAGGATTGAAGGCTGAAGTCGTTCCCTGCGGGATACCAGAGGCCTAGAGCTTTGCTTCCTTTCAAGTATCTGAAGATTTGCTTGACTGCGGTCAAGTGTGATACTTTGGGATCGGCTTGGTACCTGGCACATATGCCTGTTGCGAAGACAATATTTGGTCTGCTTGCGGTGAGGTGCATCAAAGAACCAATCATTCCTCTATAAGCTTTGTGGTCCACTGATTCTCCGGAAGGATCAACATAAATCTTATATCCGAAGGCCATAGGAACCTTGGCCGGGGAACATTTTTCCATTGCGTATTTCTTTAGTAGTTTAGAGGTATATTTTTCTTGATGAATGAATATCCCTTGAGGGACTTGTTTCACTTGGAGTCCTATGAAGAATTTAATCTCTCTATTCATGCTCATCTGGAACTTGTTGGTCATGAGCATTACAAATTCATCCACCATACCATGATATGTTGACACAAATATGATATCATCCACATAGATTGGTACAAGCATAAGGTGATTACCATTTTCCTTTCTAAATAACGTGGGATCAATCACACCTCTTTTATACCCGGACATGACAAGAAACTCAGAGAGAGTCTCATACCATGCCCTCGGTGCTTGCTTAAGACCATAGACTGCTTTTTAAAGCTTGAAACAATAATATGGGAAATCATGACTTTCGAAGCCTAGAGGTTGTTGCAAGTAAACCTCTTCTTTCAATTCTCCATTCAGGAAGGCACTTTTCACATCCATTTGATGTACTTTGATATTTTTGTGTTCCGTATACGCTAGGAAGATACGTATTGCTTCCATCCTGGCTACGGGGGCATAAGTTTCATCATAGTCAACACCTTCCAGTTGACTATACCCCTTAGCAACTAATCTTGCTTTATTTTGCACACACGCATCGGATTCATCGAGTTTGTTTTTGTACACCCATCTTGTTCCAACAATAGTGTGACCTTTTGTCTTTGGAACGAGTTTCCACACTTTGTTTCATTCAAACTATGCTAATTCTTCTTGCATGGCAGAGATCCAGTCAGGCTCCAGAAGAGCTTCCTTGATGGAACGGGGCTTGACTGCGGACATGAAAGCTGCATAGTCGCGATGGTCTGTGAGATCACTAGAAGATCTAATTTGTACGCCTACGGATGGGTTTCCGATGATTTGACCCTGTGAGTGGTCTTTCGTCCAAACATGGAGACAAGGTAGTTGATGATCAGCAACTGTAGTGGAAGGAATATCAACAACATCAGAGGATTCTGCCATCGGAGAAGGCGGTTTCCCCTCGACTTGTGAGTAGCCTGCAAAAGTGTCTTGGCCTTGGACTGTAGGATTAAGAGCAACAATTGAGTGAGTTTCCCCCTGGATTGTTAATGGGAGTTCCTATTGAACCAAAGATGGTTCCCCCTGGATTAAAGGATGAGTGATAACCCTTGGATCAGTTCTCGTGTCTATATTTTCTTTTTCATCGGAGTCTGAGGAAGCATTTGATGGATTAAAGACTCCGCGGATGGATACGGAAGCTACATCTTCGATAACTGGAACCTCGATGGTTGTCGTTAGAACCGGATTAGTGCTTTCCCCCTCAATCGGAGAGGTGGAAGTTCCGAGCGACAATTCTTCAGACATTGAGGGTCCAAAAACTTCTACATGTTGCTATTGAGCTTCTGGAGACACAAGAATTTCATACAGTTGGGCAGTCTCTACAGGGTCGAAAGGTCGTCATAGTTAACTTCAACTATGTTAAGAGGACCCGAAGATGCTGGGATATCACTTTCCAGGATTGCGTTTGTTTCACTTAAAGGAGCAGTGTTGCGGACGTAATAGTCATCAAATTTTACATCAAAGCTTTCAACTATTAGTCGCGTGCGTCTAATGAGAAATCTGTAGGCCACTATGTTTGTTGAGTAGCCAAGAAATACGCCTTCATCTGACTTTGGTGCAAATTTGTTAAGGTGATCCTTGTTGTTGATCACAAAACATCTACACCCGAATATGTGAAAGAATCGGACATTCGATTTTTGATTGTTGAGGCCCTCATAAGGTGTTTTGTTGAGACGCTTGCAGAAAAATCTTCGGTTTTGAACAAAGCATGCTGTCGCCACTGCTTCGGCCCAGAAGTATAGAGGAAGGTTTGCAAAGTTTAACATGGATCTAGCTGCTTCTACTAGAGTATGATTCCTTCGCTCTACCACTCCATTTTGCTGCGGTGTGTAGGGTATAGACAAGTTGTGACTGATACCTTTTGAAACCAAGAAACTATTCAATAGATGATTAGTGAACTCGGTTCTATTATCACTTCGGATTCTGCGAACTAGTAGCTTGATTTGGAGTTCAATTTCTTTTATGAAGTTTATCAGGACCTACGGTGTTTCAGACTTGAGTCTCAGGAAGAATACCCATGTGAAACAAGTAAAGTCATCAACTATAACCAGTATATACTTTTTGTGATGGAGACTGGCTACGGTAGATGGACTATACAGATCAATATGCAGCAGCTCTAGTGGTTCAGAAATTAAAGCATCAATGACCAGTGGGTGAATTCCCTTTGATTGTTTTCCACACTCACAGGCAGGGCATAGTGTTTCATTGCTATACTTCAGAACTGGGAGACCTCAGACGAGTTCTTCTGTGACAAGGTTGTTGATATACTAAAAGTTTAGATGAGCTAGCTTGCGGTGCCACAACCAGCTAACTTTAGATACTGCTTTGGACATAAAACATAGCTGCGGTTTCCCAATGATCAATGAGACATACAAAGGATACATGGTCCCTTCGGATTTGGATTTGATCAAACAGGTGCATCTAACACTTCTCATGATGTATCAGTAATCATTATCAAATTCAACCTGATGTCTTGCTTTGCATAGTTGGCCTACACTGATGAGATTATGCTTGAGGCCTTCTATGTAAGCAACCTTCTGTATTGAGAAGTTCCCTGTTGTTAATACACCGTAACCTCGGATGATACCGTTTGCATTGTTACCAAAGGTGACATGTCCTCAATTACATATCGGCCTGAAATCCTGAAGGTATTCTAACCTTCCAGTCATCTGCAAGGAGTAGGCATTATCGGTCAACCACTCCTCCTCTTGTTCCTCCTTGCACAAAGTCTGAAAATTACATGGTTAGTTTGGGCACCGAAACAAGTTTGGAGCCTAGGGTTACAAGTGAATTCTTCTTAGATGCATGAGCAGGGATTGTGGGGACAGGTTTTGTATCAACTTTAAGACCTAGACCTGGGTGTTGTGAGGTCTTTTGAAAGTTATGAGATTTTTGAAAGGTCCGACGTTTTGTGTGATTACGAGGTCTCAGAGGATTGCGAAGTTTTGGAGGATTACGAGGTTGAACTTGATTTGGCCTTTTCTGATGATAAAATCCAAAGGTGAGATTTTTCTCATTTATCTAGACACTGTACCTGGTCAATGGTCCAGAGGGTGTAGTTTGTGGCTTGTGACCAGTCCGAGAGTGAGATTTGACTGTGTTGCCCTTGGGATTTGAAAAAGTTTGGGCATTGGACTTCCTCCTAGGTTTTGATCTTTTGTCCACATTAGATTTCCTCCTAGGTTTTGATTTTTTATCTAATTGACGTGACTTTAAAAGTGTAGGAGTCAGAAACTTCCTTTTCGTTTTGGGTCATCTGAGGAATAGTTTTGAAAATGATATCTATGAAAAAGACTTGAGACTCTTTTGTGACTTGCCAGGAGATTTTGAAAAACCTTTTGGAACTGTACATTCCTTTTCGTCTGTTTTGTCGATTGGAGTGTTTTTTGAAAACTGATTTGGGATAACATGTTTTTCAGGACCCTTTTGTTTTCAGATTTTGGTTTTGTTTTTTGAAAGATTTTCCCGCTTTTTCCCACGAGATTTGAGTTATTCTTTGAAAGCTTGTTTTGCCTGAGTTTTTAGGGAACCGCAGTCAGTAAGGTTTAACTGCGATTTCTTTGAAAATTTTGACTCCTTTTGAAAATGAGTACTTGAGTTATTTGACCTAGAAGATACAGGAATTTGAGAGCAGTGACCATATTCAAAATTTTCTATGGGCAATTCATGAAGAATTGGCTGAATGGTTACAGTGCTCTTAACTTCAGTCTGTGGTAAAGAAGATTGGATTACCGTAGAGTAAGTCAGTGATGGTTCTTTAGTGGGACACCTTATAGATAGTAATTGCGGTTCGAGACTACAGTTTTACGGACTACGGTCTGAGGACAAAGTTGGACAGTTCACAAGAACTTTGGCTTCTTCCATAAGGATTTCCTCATCGACAACTGATGAAGCCTGAGAGTTGGGATAAATTGTGCCAATGATGGGTATTTGATCACATGGATGATCTAGGGTTTTAGGAAGATATTCCTTGATGACACAATTATTACTCAGATTGTGAAGTCTACCGAAGTGGGCTCTAATGTCTTCGGGAAATGTTTTTTCATACACTGGGAAGTGAAACTCTCGGTCCGTAGGGACATAGGGATGGTCTTTGTTAAACCGGGGTGATGAGTCCTTTGCGGTAGAGTACCCATTGGACCAACCCCAATTGTAAGCATTGTCAACGGTTCCATTATTCATAAGATTTTCTATGACCTCGCTTTCATTAAACAATTTTTCAATTAACAAATTTAAACATACAATTTCTTTTTAGGCTAGATCCCTCTGATCTAAAGTTATTCCTAATTGGGTTTCACATAAAATTCCTGCGTCCTTTTATAACACTAAGTCTCTTTCTAACATGGACACTTTGAGTCTTTTGTCTTCTAGACGTCCTCTTACATGGAACATTTCCTAGGACGCTATGTTCTTCTCATCTAGGGCCTTGTTATAGAAAGGATGACAACACAAGTGTGATTAAGGTTGTCTAAGAATTGTTGACAATCGTGCATGCTATAATTGAGAGTTTCAATCATAAGCTTTACATGTTCGACTATGCTCAGAGTTCCGTCTTTGGCCATGAAAAATAGTTCTTTTCCAGTTTTGTCGATCCATCTTCGTCAGCAGTTGCCAGCATGCAAATTCTACCCTTTCCCTATATGTTGATGTCTTCATCCTCATCCCCTAACGAGCATACTTGATGATCTCTTTTCACCTGGGCCACATATGCCCTTCCCTTTTCCTATTCATCCATCTCATGTTCCATTTATAGATAAAAGGATTTGACCTTTACTACATTGGCTTTACAGTATTTGGCAAAATGATTCTCTTTATTGCATTTGTGACAAATGGCAACATCATCTTTAACTTCGCTTGAGGTGTCGGAGTTAGTTGTCTTGACAGATTGCGGTGCCTCCTTGGCTTGGTGAGAGTTCAGAGGTTGCGGAGATTGGTGAAGGTGTTTGGGGTATCGGGGGTGATTGTTTTAAGGGTTGAAGTTTCGGTTAACGGGAGATTTTGTGAACTATTGATTTTTGCTAAAGGAGGTTGGTGGTAGTCGGTTGAACTATTGACTTACAAGAGCAATGGCATTTTGGAATTCTTCTTCATCGTCATACTTTGTGTCGGCTTCGTAAGACTGCGACTGGTTGTCATATGAGAGAGAGTACGGTTGAGGAGTTATGCTTTGCGGAGATTGAGAAACGAGAGCAACTGGACCTCCGAAGTCTGCATAGTCTCTGAGCATGGTTGTTTCTTGTGCTTGGAGTTCTCCATATAGTTTGAAAAGAGAGAGTAAGTGAATCTTCCTATCACCTTGGACTATCATTTTCACTATAGTCCAATGTTTCCTTAAACCATTGAGAAACTGGATATTGGTTTCATGGTTACTTCGAACAGTGCCAATATTTGGCAGCTTTGTAACAATCAAGTTGAATCTTTTGAAGGAATCGTCAAGACTTTCACCTGCATGAGCTTTGAAGTTATTGAACTCGTTGAGTGTGGTGGTGAGCTTCTTATCTTGTGCCTGATCAGAACCTTCATACAAGTTCTTGAGAACATCCCATATCTCTTTGGCTGACTTGAAATTGATGATAATGTCAAGGTTTTCAGGAGCAACTCCGCAGGATATTTCATAAAAGCCAATTGCATCATTTTCCATTTTATCGAGATAATCCTTAGTGGCACGATTCATGGCAGGTTGACCTCCTAATCTGGCTTGAGCATCTTCCGCTTGAAATGGAGTAAGAATAAGGACATAAGGTTCTTCTTCTACGGATGTCCACACATATCGTCGAAGTCTTCTTTGATATCTCTCCATTCTTTGGGACCAGTGATGATACTCATTTGCCACCAGTATCGGGGCTCTATTCGAACCTCCAACACTGTTAGAAACATTAAGTGAAAATGCTTGTGCCGTATTTCTTTGCTTTTGAGAAAGATTTTGTTTTTTTTTAAGAAAGAAATGAGCTTCAATGGTATAGAAGGCTTTTCAAAATCAAAGTTTTTGTTCAAAAAGCAACCACTTTGGCTCTGATACCAATTGTTGAGAGAAAAACTTTAGAGAAACATACTTGAACAAACGTTTGAACAAGTTATATATTGCGGAATAAAGTTTAATTCAAAGGATCATAAAGCTCAACAATAATAAGAAGTTAAGAGTTGTTAGATAGTTAGATGATTAGATGCAGAAATGTAAGGAAATGTAAATGGAAACAAGTTATATATATATCACGTAATCACTAAACTGATTCTTAACAAGGTTTGCAATCAAACACAAGTTAGTAGATGCGATCAGTTTAAAGTAATTGAAGTCACAAGGACTTGATCCGAAGGATAGTTTGAGAGTTAGATCTTGAATATATGAATATAAGTTCAGAAAGATCTTGATAATAAGAGAGAATATTGATAGAGTGAGTGAGTAATGAGAGAAGAGATGTTTTTTTCATTAGAATCGAAGAACTCTATTTATAGAGTTCCGAGAACATACATGGGTAATAAACAAAGACTATAATTCAAAAGAAGTATCCATACAAGGCACACTGTACAATACATTGTAAATACATAAGTTAAAAACTAAGTCTTTGTTCCAGATGAGGTCGTTGCGGATGACTTCATCTTGCCGCGTTGCGGTAGCAGAAACACGATGCGGAAGAGAAATAGACTTCGGATAGAGAGGTTTAAGAGGGTCACTTTCTTGATTCAACACCCTTCTTTGAGCGTTGGTGGAACTGGAAATCATACTTTTCTTCCTTCACCTCCTCTAGTGATTCTCCCCGATCCACGTTTTCGTCGACTTGAAAAGTTCAAGGTCAGTCAAGCCCTATTGGCATGCAGACACCGAGATGGAAACTCTATATGTGCACATGTTCTAAACATGAAGTCTCACATTGACAGGCTGGGAATGTTGGGTGTCGTTTTCTCAAGGAAGCTAGCTGTTGACAAGGTTCTTCAATCGCTTTCCGAGTCATATAGTCAGTTTGTTAAAGATTACTATGTGACTGACAACGACGTGACCCTTATTGATCTAACATATTTGCTAATTGATGCTGAATCAACAATGCTTTGGCGCACTGGTCAAGCAAATTTGTTTGGAAGATCTACCTTCCAAAGTTCCATGGATCTTAGTGATGGCAATAGTGATGGCCCGAAAATGGTTTCGACTCCTAAGGGAAAGAAACTGGACAAGGTCAAAAAGTTTGACCATAAGAGAAAGGATAAGTCTAAGACAGTTTCACGTGTTACTTTTGAAGGTTCCATTTGTCTCTATTCCTAATTGAAGGGGTATTGCAAGTGAAGCTACCCTGACTACCTGAGAGTTCTAAGTGATGGTAAAGTTAAATTGTATGACTCTAGTTCAGGTAAGTACATTATCTAACTCTATTAAGTTCCTATTTATAGATTCTAATTACATGATATGTTAATCACATTTTGATGTTTTGTAGGATTGAGAAAAAAAGAAGGAAGCTTAAAAGAAGAGTAAGTTGAGTCTGATCATGAAGAAATGGATTTCGATCGCATGATTCATTGATCAGATTTTTGAGCTGCTGCTTAGGAGTTATGATAGATTGCATAGGAATATTAGAAACATAGTTTTCATTTGTATTTGCGTTGTAAGGACAAGTTATTCTGCATTTTATCAATAAAATAAATTTTTGATTATTTTATGTTTCCTTGCAATGGCATTTATGAAAATTGGTGTTTGTATTTCTTTTTTGTTATCAATGTTGAAAATGGATTTGATTCTTAGTTATATCAGTTGTGGTAATGTCATAATTTACCAAGTGAGGAAGGATTCTCATCACCCAAGTTTTAATTGGACTGAAACTTGGAATCATGCAATTTGAATTATATGATGTATGAGAATCTTGATATTTAGGAAATTAAAGTTAATTCCTTGTTCACATGTATGTGTGAGTCAACTAAAAGACTAAAGGATCTAGTACACATTGATGTGGACTGGTCAGATCCACTAAGGATGATAAATTCTATTCGTCATGATTTACTATTGGTTCGGTAAATATGGTTATACTTACAAGATTAAGTGTAATTCTAATACCATGACAAGTTTCAAAGTATAGCAGAACGAATAGGAAAAGTCTATTAGGCAGAAAAGATAAAAGTTTCTCCAATCTGAAAGGAAAGGAGAGTACTTTAGTATCATGTTTTATGATCGTTCTAATGATTATGGAACCATATCACGATTGATCCTCTAAGGACACTTTAGTGCATTTATATGACTAAGAAGAGGAATCATGTATTGTTGAAATGGTTAAATCATGAAAGATGAGTCATACTTCGTTCCAGAATCAAGTTTTAGAGTTATACTCTAGTTACTCCAAGTTATACCTTGAGTAACATGTTATAAGTAGGTTTGTAACACCTTATGAAATATGGAGTAGAAATGTTTTCTAACTCTTGCACATTTGGAATTGGTAGTTGTGACGTTTTGGATAAAACAAAGACCAACTAAGACCGATTACATGAAGTATTGTCTTGATAAGAATGCTCACTAACTCTTGAGTATTTGGTTGTCAAGAAACGTTTTTTAACAGAGAATCTTATATGTCAAGAAGTCAATGGGAGTCTTAATGCATTGCATAGTTTTAGGAGCTTATCAAGAATAAACCTCTTAGTAATAACTAGCACACAACTTGAGGTTGATAACCTATCGTGTTGAAATATTCCTATTTATGTGCCTATTCCAGTTAATTTGACTATGCATGTGAGTTCTATGAGTTCTCATTTGATTACATAAGTCAAAGCACCTTAATCAGTGAAAGTACATTGATCTGTATCGGTGATCTACTTAATAACTTGGAAGCACTGGTAGGCCCCTTGTGCTACCGGGTGGCAAGAAATTCAAATTAAACAAGTTCAGTCCATATGAGTTTGAATTTTTCATAAACCTTGTCTTATGATAGTGGTTGGAAATGAAAAATTCACATGGATAGGAACACATACACCATAAAGTCTAAGTGGAAAAAGGTTTCTCTCTACTTCATGAAAATGATTGTCAGGAAACGCTTTCACTAATATATTTTTAAATATGACAAATATCATTGGAGTTAGTAGTTGTGATAACTACGTTCTCAAATTCGAGTATGATTACGACATCCCTTTTCATAATTCGAATTGTGAGAAATGGAAAATAGTTTGAACATTCAGGACTTACTGCTATAAGTTCTGAAATGGTTTAGACATGCACATATACTATCTAATAAAGGTTTATGAGCTTGAGAAGTCTAGATGAAGACTTATCGAAGCACCACGTATTAGAAATATGAACTTTGGTAAGAAAATCAATATGTATTGATTTCTAGAAGTCCAACTGATTTTTAGATACATATCAAAGCTAGTTGGAGCATAATTGTTATGCTAGTAAGAATGTAATTATTATGCTAGTGGGAGCATAATTATTATGTTAAGTGTTGCAAGTTATCAATGCTATTTATGGAAACAAAGTTTTCAATTTGCAAAGTTGCAGAATTTGGAAATTATTTCGCTATAGTAAGGCTTAAGGGAGAGGATACTTATACTTCATTTCAAATCTAAAAGTCTAGATTGAAAGTTTTAATGGAACTTGGTCATGAGCGTATTTGAATATCATGTTGAAATGTTTCAACATAGGAAATTCTATATATAGAAATAACATAGCAAGAGACTGGTCAAGTATCATGTCTTTATATAAGACATTATGAATCATATTCCATATGCTTCTGGTATAGGATCGATTGCATATGCTATAATATCCGGTTGTTCTAATTTTTCCAAATGTGTAGCACGTTAAGAGGGAAAAAGGACTGGAACTGGATATTACTAGAGTTATTAAACAACTGTTGAGGACATTCTAAGGTTTACCCACGGATTGGTTGCTTGTGGACAGTTGGAAGTATAGTAATAAATGGACCATATTGACGTAATTCTAAACAGATAGGATTCTATTAAGATTTGATTGTTATATGGTAATATGGAAATGTTTCCATTATGGAAGTTGGATATTAAGATTTGTGTGTGAGTTAGAAACTTTTATGTAAGAAGGATGTTCAATGGAGTGTACTTTGAATATGAGACTTCACTTCCATGGAATTGTTTCTGCAACAGATCTGCAATGGAATGCTTTGTAATATCATTGGCAAAGCCGCTATGACTTTAAAGCCTCGACATTACAAAATGATCATTGCATGAAAGGTTAGACTCTAACACATTCTAGTAGTGGCAAGAATTTGTAATTCTTACACTTGTGATAAAGATTTGGAATTGTGAAAATGAGCATCACTGGAAATGTTTTCAATAGATTTGTTTCACAAAGGAAGGACCATAGATAAACATAGTGTACGTGCCTGGAGCATGGCATGACTGATGTTTTAATTCAAGTATTTAGTTGATTACTCGAAACATTATACAATGAATAAGGTCTAACTAATATGGTGATTAAATAATAAGTGTGTTGTTTATATTCAAACGTTTTGAGACCATATTGGATTAAGTTATTCTTGTGCCTCACATTGCATGTTTTACTTCCCGAATAACCTGTTTATTCAAACCATCCATAGTCGATCATACTTTAGAAGTAAGTAGTGAATTAAGACTGACATGAATCTGATTAAAGTTTTTCTATTTGATTAGACATAGCAAATGTTTGCTGCAGTGTTCATGAGTACTCCTGAAATAGGAATTTGAGCAGTGGATAAACCCACGCTCAAGAAGTACTTCATGGATTTTATCACGAGTAATTTTGAGACGATAATATCTTATTTTATTGAAACGGAGACATATGACTTGTTGTTTACAAGTCAGTTGTGCATTGATAATATGTAAACGCATCAGTAACTTGATGATATAAAGCGTATTGTTGTGTGTGATTTGATGAGTAAATAGTACAAGCATATGATTTGAAGTTTATCCGTTCCTTTTACCCTTAATGGGATAAAAGATATATATGTGGGCCCCTCAATGATTTAGTGATGACACCCTAAGCGCTTGGCCAAGCCTAGACTGATTTGATTTGTTCAATTAGTCGGCTGTCATAAATCAGAAATTGGGAAACAACACTTAGACAAAGAGAAAGATTGTAATCCATGTCTCATGTGCATACGATATCTTGTAGAACAGAGGAATATTTGATACCTTATCTAAAGGATGTGTCACTGACTAGATCAGAGTTCGACAACGGCTTTTGAAAGCTATGATTGCTAATCAGATTTTGAAGTTATACTTGCAATTATAGTTATTAGACTTATCCATGTGGGAGACTGTTAGATTAGGTGTCTAAGTCTATAACTATAATTGGTATGTACTTGATTTGATTGGAGCATGGTCCTTTTGGGTTAATTTCACTCATGCAACTTGACATGGTGACTAGTGGAGAGAGTAGAATTTATTATGTGAAATAATAAAATTGGTACTCAAAATGATTTTTTTAATATATTATAAGATTAACATATTTTTGAAAATCATATTATTAATTAGTAATTAATCAGAAATTAATTTTATATTAATTTTGGGATTAAAGGAACTGATTAATGATGGAGGGACTATTTTGAAAATCATTGATAGTTGTGAAACTGGGCCTAGGACTTCATGGAGTGGAGTTGACGAAATTATGGGTAGCCCCATAAGATTTCGTCCAAGGGCTCCTTAAGGAGGTCCATGGCTTGCTTTGTGCTTAAGATAGGAATTAGGGTTTCCTTATTCAAGTCCAGCTTCAAGACTAAGCAACCTAGCCATATATAAACCCCTTAACCCTAGGATTTTTGGAGGAATGCATCATATATATATAACCCTAGCCAATTTCCTTGTCTCTCCATCTCATCCTCTTGCATTGGGTGTTTGTGACTCCATTAGAGGTGCAACAATTGGGGCACTAAGCTTTCTAGAGTCAAGGTGTTCTTGTTATTGCTACATAACAAGTGAGGTAATCTTCTAACCCTAGTTTTGTACATGATTTTCAAAAAGTGTATGCTAGTCTTAGGGTTATTGCTTTGGTATTCAATTTGCATGTTCAACGAGTGAAAAACTTAGATCCAAAACAGTTAGGGTTGCATGATCACATAGGAATTTCGTTATACTCAAAACACATCATATGTTTAGTCTCAACCAAGGTATGGAGTCTTGTTCCGATCATTCATGGGGATATCTTCTGTTATTGATTGAAGTTTGTTGTTTGATAGAACACTCGTATTTCTCTCCTTTTTGGTGATGTTATGGGTTCTCTTTGGATGTGTATTGGAATAATTCATTATATGAATTTCCGAGAGGGGTGTATGTGACTAGACAAGATAACATTGGAGTACTTGTTTCGAATTATATGCATGGTTCTGTTGGGTTATAGCCTTTGAGTTGGATCAAGAATACAATCATTTGTCTTACTATAGGGTCGTGTGCGGCCATGATTTCGTCGTATTTTGCATTGATAGTAGCGTGTTCTATGAAAGGAATTGTGTGTGATAAGACCATGATGGGATAGACATGTCATAAGACTGCGGGGTGGCCATATCATTCATTAGATTAGAAGATAGTATGGAATTTTTGTAAGTCTGCAATGGGATCGTAGCGATATCGGCACATTTAGTCATATAATTCATGCATTATCTTAATAATTTATGTTATTTTTCTCTCAAATATTCAACAATAGATATTTAATTAGTTTAAAATTTCAATTTCAGCAATAAAGACATGCTCGGAAGGAAAAAAAAGAAGAATTGGCAATTGGAAGCTTAAATCTTGGATTTTGAACAGAGAAGATGAAATTGAAGAAGAACACGATGTGTTGTCCTTAAATACGGCGTGTTGATATATAAAATCCAGAAAAAATAGTACCTTTCCGTACATGTGTTTTTAATGATCAACACGGCATGTTGAGTCCATAAAAACGAGATGTTGCACCAATTTTTAGAATCTATTTAAGGATTGTTTCTGTGCAAAATGCTAACGAATGTTTGGAGTTTTTAGCGACTTTTGGAGGGCAGAGACATCCCTAGGAGTTGTGGAGTTTAGAATTTGACTAGAGGCTTTGAATTGAAGAGATCTAAGGCAAAAATCATTAGTAACTTACTTAATTCCTTTGTTTACATTATGTTTGCATTGATGAATTTCATTTTTATGATTGTTTCTGCAAAATTCATGGGCTAAACACCCTACTTTCGTTTAAAGTATAGGATCTTATGATTATGGTTTTATTTAGTGGCTTTGTATTATATTGATTTGATTAGTTATCATGTTAAGCTTGTTAAAAGAACCTTATGTGTTAATGACAATTATTTTCTATTGATTAATGAGTTATTGAGATTGCATGAACATCTTTCTTGATTGCTAACCTCATATGATTTTGTGAAAACAAGACTATAAGCCTAATGTTGTGAACATAACCTAGGGTTAACTAGAAAATAAGTAAGTTAATGTGTGAGCTATATATGATGACCAACCATATATAAGTTAATTGAACCAACCAATTTAATTAACTACTATTACAAGTCTTGCTTGATTCGAATTGAACACTAGTAAACTCTTTAGTTTAATCACTTGATCACTGTTTGATTTGATTTGTTTGCTAAAGGATTAGTAATAGTGAACATGAACCTAACCACATTAGAAGTCGGTAATTGATGATATATTAATCCATTGCACTTGCCACGAAATCAACCGTAGGAATAAGTGAATTGAATCTAAACGGAAGTCTTTATTATATTATTGAATCTAGTTGTCTTTTGTTCCTTGTTTTAGTCATTAATTGTTCTTGCTAAGTGTTTAAGTAATTGATTAAGTTTCTAGTCTTGTAAAACTAGAGAAAAAACCCCTTTTTAATTCATTGTTTAAATTAGATAATATTAGTAGAAATTTTAATTGTTTGTCATTCCCTGTGTTCGATACCTTATTTTCCTTCACTAAACTGTTAACCGATAGATACACTGCCTACTATGTGTTTGTTTTTGCTAAAGTTAGTTAGGATTAAAACTATTACATCTCACATGTATTAAGTTTTAGGCGTCTTTGTCGGGGAACGGTTCTAAAATAATTAATGTTATTGCTAGTGTTATGGATCCTTTGCGTGAGATTTATCTTATATAAACTTACAAATTTTATGTTAAAGTTTTAATATTATGTATTTCCAAATCTCGATGCTCTTGATGTTTTTCTTGAGGAAGTAGTACAGGAATTTGAGCAAGATGATAAGGAATATGACTCAGATGAAAATTTGAAGAAGTTGGGAAGATGGTTAGATCAAATCTTGCCTAACGAACAAGAGCAATCTGAGTTACAAGAGCTAGAGTTAAAAGATGAAGATTTTACTCTAGAAAGAGATTTGGAGGAGTTGGAAAGGGTGCTGGCAGATGGGTCAGACGAAGAACAAGAACAAGCTGAGTTATAAGAACCAAGCCATGGTTTGACCATTACCATGACATGACCCCCTGTATTTCCAGTTTGTATTTCGAAGTATGGGGTGACGATTCTAACTTTGGAGAAAATTCTGAAGTACGATCCATTCCTGATTAGTACCCAACCGGTTCCAACCCTTGTCAAGATTCTTGGGTTTTATGAATTCAATCTCGTTTGGCCAATTTTAGAAGCAAAGAGCCAAATTTTACAAATAGGTGCACAAAAGATATTCAATGCAACAAAGGGTTTTTCATTGAGTTTATTAGTAGTTTATTAAGTTGAGAGTCCAACTTAAGAATCACATAAAAAGAATAGCTTTTGGGAGGCAACTCGTCATTAGAGTTTGCTTTTCTTGTTCCTTTATCTTTTAGATTTTCGTTTTTCTTTTCTTTATTTTGTTAAGTTTTGTTAAGGATTTTTAATCTTTGTCTTCTAAATAATTCAAATGTTGCTTGAGGGCAAGCAAGGCTTAAGTGTGGGGTATGGTAAAATCTTTATTGAAAAACATAATTTTCTTTTTGTTCTGAACACCCAACACAACATGTATGAGCTGTTCACACGCCGTGTTTGGGGAATTTTTTCACGATTTTTTTAGAAACCCGTTTCAACACGACGTGTTGGGGTGCCCCAACATGGCGTGTTTAATTTTCAGTTACCAAAAATACATAATTTTTAAACTCAGTCAAAAGGGTTTCTTTAACCCTAAAATGCAAAATTATTTCACTTTTCAGCCATTGCCCCCAAGAACACGCCGAGTTTGCTCTAGGAACATCAATATTCAACTCCTTCGGTTCTATTTCGATTTCCACATAAACAAGTAAGATTTTTACCCCCCTAAATCTGTTAAAGTTACTTTTTTTTATGGGTTTTGTGTTTGATTTGGATGATAAGCCCGATTTTTGAACATTGCATAAATTTCAAGGGTTTCGATTTTGTTTAAATTAAGGTGTTTTAACCGTGTTTTGTTGTGTCTAAATACATATTTTAGTGTTCTAAGCAAACCCCTGAAGTTTTTTAAGTTAATTTGGTTGATATAAGTTAGAATCAGAGGTTAACAGTCAAAGTGTTCATAGAACACGACGTGTTGTTCATACAACACAGCGTGTTGTATGTTCAGACAGCCCAGGTTTGCTAAAAAAATTAATTTTAACTTCTTTTGGTATTTCTTTACTCTTGTGTTGTTTATTTGTGCAGAAAAAATGAAGAGCGGTCAAAGAGGCCAACAACCTCCAAGAGAACAAAGGGAATTTCCTTGGAATAACTTTCCAGAGGTTGTTTCTCAAAGAGTTCTTGCTGAATGGTGGAAAAATTTGGAAAAGATGAAGAAAAAGGAATTTTACATTGCCAATGAAGTAAACTAGGTTTGGCTTGAGCAGGTTGGATTGGTTGAGGCTATGAACCCATATCTAACCAAGATTGTTATGAATGAGGGGGTGAGGATAACATGCACCGGTTGGAGGAGGCTGTTTTAGTTACAGGAACCAGTTTAGAATGAACTTTGCTTGGAATTCTATACTACTATTCACTTTAGAGGGGGAAATGACGTGTTTGACCCGTAAAACTTTACTTTTTATTTTGGTGGTGAAAGAAGAATGTAGCGTAGCTAATTTGGCATGGAGGTTGGATATCTACTATAACGCCCGTATTTCTAGGCTAGGCATTAATGTTGATGTAATAGTCTAGGTTAACCTTTGTAACTCATTTTGCAGTAATAAAGAGGAATTATGTGTTTAATTGTTTAATTATTATTATTTAATGAATTAAGAATAAAATGAGCGGCAAAAATAAATATTAGCTAAAGCCGATATCTAAGGATAATGTTGTAGTGGTGGAAACAAGGATTTCGGAAATATATAGAATGCCGAAATCCGAGTTATAACGAAGGAGTTATGACCTGTCGAAGTTTCGCGACAGAACCAACACGATGTTGAATGATGTAAAATGTGAATTTACGATAGAGCGATATTTATCCTTAGTGGTCTAAATGAATGTTCTAGAGTTCATTACACTGAGAGCATGCATAAAAAGAACGTCCAAATCTGACTTCGTATGAGGAAGTTATGACTTTTCTAAGTTTCAGCTTAGCAGTATGCAACCTGAAGTTCGATTTTGAGATCGAGTGATTTCTAGCCGAAACAATCTAAACGAGAATCGAATATCTCGTTAATAGTAGTGCAACGGTGAAAAGAAAGACGAAAACGGATGTCAGATGAAGAAGTTATGCATTTCTAACAAAGTTTTCATGTCCCAACCTACTAAAAATAATATAATAAAATAAATTCAAAATTTTCCGACAGAGTCTAAACGAGAGTTATACAGCATAATCTCACCTACGCGTGCATATAAGGAATGTCGAAAATGGAGCTCGTATGTGAAAGATATGAATTTCTAAAGTTCGGGGCACGAACCCCAAGGCTATGTCAGAGCTCACGACGTGAGCACAGTGCTCACGACGTGAGAAGGTGATGGACGTCTTCCAGGGCAAGTGGCCATGACGAATGCAGTGACCTATCAAGCTCACGATGTGAGCATTAGTGGCTCACGATGTGAGCATGGGATTTCAGCCTTCTATAAATAGAAAGCGAGGCCAGCCAAGTTTTGTTGCTTAATTTCATTCCTCTCACCCGTATTACCTCGTTTTACGTGAAAATTTTACCCCCGAAGCCCCGGTATCAATACTCACACCCGAAGCTAGCCCCGAAGCCCCGAAGATCCCGACAAGAAAAGAGTTTTCTAGCCAAAGCTCTGCCAGCGAGAAGTTCCGGTTTGTGAAGATATCCCAGACTCATCGAAGAATTTCTACTTGAAGAGCCGAAGTGCTGTCCAAGCATCGACTTAACAAGTGAGTGTGTAGTTACCTTCTTCTAACACATAAATACGAAGTATTTGCTATCAAATACGTGATATGTGTTTATATATTGTTGTTTATTTGAAGTGAGTATATGTTCCTTTCTTCTATGACATAGATTCAAAGTATTCTCTACGAAAATACGTGCTATGTGTAGTTATGTTGTTTGCTTAATTGAGATGATGTTGAATGAATGTTCTATACATGTTTATAATGATTTAAAAGGGATATATACATACACACACACACACACATATATATGTATATATATATATATATATATATATATATATATATATATATATATATATATATTATCTACAAATATGTTGGGTATAACATGGGTAGATGAAATAAGTTGATGTGTGATAAAAATGATGAGAGATCTCGTCGTTGTTGTTTCTGATTCAGTCATCTAGCAGAGTATAGATGACGACCACAAACTTTTCTAGACAGTCATGTGGAACGCTAGCAGGCTTGCTGCCTGTAGGTGTTTATGAGCTTAGTGTTCAATTGTATACTCCATCCCCTCATGGTTGCCTTATTTGACATATATTGCTGGGAAACCCCTAAAGCATGTGTTGTCACGCCGATGAATATTCTTAGACTAGGTCCCTTGTGAAAGGTGTTTAGGGACGTAAAGTGAGAATACCGGGAATGGGTAATTGGGTTATTATTGGTAGATGAAATTAAATTAATTATTTATTGTGGGTTGAAAACCCTATATGCTCAACGGGCTCCCAAGCCTGACCCACTCAGTTTTCTTTGTATTAAAGGTAGTGGCACTAGAACATAAGTTGGATGATCTGTCAGGATTTTTGGATTATAGACCTGTTGTTGTAAATAACTGTTGTAAGGTCTGTATTGTCATGTTTATGCTTTTGGTCTGTATCGGAACATGACATCCCGAGTTTTGTTATATAATGAAAATACATTTCTTTAAGAAATGTTTTGGTAAATCTTATTTTATCATATTTCTTTTTGGGAACAAATTCCGCAACTATTTTAATCAAAGGATTACACTCTGAAATTATTTTACAAGCATAAATTAAACCAGTCTTTTTTGGCCGTTATTTTGGGGATGTCACAGTTCATATCTGAGCATTAGTTTAAGCGAACTAGGAATTTGTAGGATTTCTAGACTTAAACTTCAAATGCCAAGTGAAGATTATGAGATGTCTGTCTATTATATTTAGACACGAGCACTAGTTTATTTTAGGAAAGATGCCTAAAATGCTTTTATGTGCTAAATTTTATATGTTTGCCATATATGATATTATTTGTTCAGATCTATGGTCTGTTGCCGACCGGATCGGGAGACCTTATGTGTTTAGGATTCTAAGCGTGCGTCTACGGTATTAGAACTAGCATGTAAAGGTTTAGGAGTGATATGGAGGATTGTAATATCTATCGTGAATGAGGATCTAATTTCACCTTATTCGGTGTATAGATCAAAATGGAAAGAACAAGAAACGGAGTTGGAAACACAAATGAGAACAGGAATCAACCACCAGTGATTGAGCAAATACCTGTTGTAGCTACTGCACCGGAGCCAATAATGATGGCCGGAGTGCAAATGATGATTCAGACAATGTTGGATCGTCAGATGGAGGAGACCAGGCGGTTGCTTCACCAGAATCGTGAAGAAACTTCTATGACTGTAGAAGAGCCCGAAGTGAATGGAGGGCAGTCGGAGGGAAGAAACTTCAGTGGAACTATTGGTCAAGCCAACCCATTGATAGTTATGCAAAATAACCAAGATGAAGGAAATGAAGGAATTGGATGCAAGTACAAGGATATTTTGACTTGCAAACCATCGACCTTCACTGGAAAGGAGGATCCGATCTGAGTCATGGATTGGATCTCGCAGATGGAGCTAGCCTTCATGATGTGTGGTTGCAGAGGGAAGTTGTAGACTACCTTTGTAGTGCGTCAGTTCAGAGGTGGAGCTGTTCGTTGGTGGAACACTCGAGCGAAGACTCTAAGCCCCAACGAGCCCCTGCAATTGACATCGGCATAATTCTTGGTGCAATTCAAGCGCAAGTTCTGCTCGGCTCAAAACCAGCTAGAGTTGGAGAACAACTTTCTGACATTGACGAAAGACAGCATGTCAGTTGATGAATACACCAATAACTTCACAGATAAGATGGAGTTTGCCTTGCGTCTTGTCTCGGATGAGCTGACCAAAACCGACAAGTACGGTAAGAGACTCCAATGGGAGTACGCGGTTCCAGTATATCAGGAACCTACTCTAGAGGCAGCTATTTGGGCTGCCAAGTCTGTTGAGAATATGATCAAGGGGAGGACCGCTGGCAAGGTTAAAGTTGGCGAGAAGAGAAAGTTTGAAGGAACTTCAGGTTCTAACAAGAAAAGTAAGTTCTCGAAGTCTGATTCGAGGAAATTTGGAGGAGGAGCTGAAGCAAAGTGGTGTGATAAATGTCAGAAGAAACATGTTGGAAAATGTGGCGAGGAGGTCGCTTGTTTTAAATGCGTAAAGCCAAGGCACAACGTCAGCAAGTGCACAACCAACAAAAAGGTTGTGCTATGGATGCCACAAAGAAGGGAACATTTTGAAGGATTGCCCAAAGAAGGAGGGTGTAGCAAATCCCAACATTCCCCCAAAGCCAATAATGAGAGCCTTTTAGATGACACTTGAGGCTGCGAAAGAAGAATCTGATGTCGCTTCAGGTACCTTTCTCGTAAACGAATTTCCTGCTCAAATTTTGTTTGATTCTGGAGCCAACTACTCCTTTATTTCGCATGAGTTTGGTAGAAAACTAGCTTTGCCTGTTGATAGACTAGATAATGCTTTATTAGTCAAAGTTGCTAGTGGCAAGTTTGTACCTGTTAGCCATCGTATGAAAAACATCTTCATTGACTTGAATGGGAATAAGTTCCACGAGGAATTATTGCCTATAGAACTAAATGGTTTCGACATCGTTCTGGGGATGGATTGGCTTAGCGCCAATGATGCCGAAATATTGTGCAGAAAGAAGATAGTGAAAGTAAACCCGCCAAGGAAAGAGTCATTTATGGTGTATGGGGACAAACTCATAGTGAATTCTAGAATCATTTCCCTAATGAAAGCCAGAAAGTGTTTGGCCAAGGGATGTACATCGTATCTAGCATTTGTGATCGATGCTAAGAAGGGAAATAAGGAGATGCAGAGCATTCCTATGCTGTGTGACTATCCGGAAGTATTTCCCGAAGATCTTCCTGGATTACCGCCTAATAGACAAGTGGAGTTCAGAATAGACTTATTACCAGGAACCACGCCAATAGCAAAATTATTGTACCGATTAGCACCGACGGAGATGTAGGAGATGATTATGCAACTTCAGGAATTGTTGGACAAAGGTTTCAGTAGACCCAGTTCATCACCCTGGGGACCTCCGGTGTTATTTGTAAAGAAAAAGGACGGGATCATGAGAATGTGCATTGATTATAGAGAGATGAATAAGGCAACAATAAAGAATAGATATATGTTGCCAAGGATTGATGAACTGTTCTATCAGCTGCGAGGCTCAAGTTATTTTTCAAAGATCGACCAAAGGTCATGATATCATCAGTTAAAGGTGAGAGAGCAGGATATAGAGAAAACTGCTTTCAGAACAAGATATGGACACTACGAGTTCTTGGTTATGTCGTTTGGACTAACCAATGCTTCAACAATATTCATGGATTTAATGAATAGGGTTTGTAATCCATTTCTTGATAAATCTGTGATAGTGTTCATAGATGACATTCTGATTTACTCGAAAAGCCAAGAGGAGCATGGCAGACACTTGCGAGATGTGTTAGAAGTTTTGAAGAAGGAGAAGCTGTAAGAAAAGTTCTCCAAATGTGATTTTTGGATTCGAGAATTCCAATTCTTGGGTCACGTGGTCAACCAAGAAGGGATAACGGTTGATCCAGCAAAGATCGAAGCTGTGATGAAATAGGAACAACCGAAATGTCCCACGGAGATTCGAAGCTTTTTGGGATTAGCCGGATATTACCGAAAGTTTATCCAAGGCTTTTCTTCGATCGCTACTCCGTTAACAAATTTGACCCATAAAGGAGCTACTTATACATGGAGTGAGAAGCATAAGGAAGCATTCGAGAAACTAAAGAAGAAGCTATGTAAAGCATCGATTCTTTCTCTACTCGATGGAATTGAGGACTACGCTGTCTATAGCGATGCGTCAGGTGTTGGGTTGGGTTGTGTTTTGACCCAAGAGAAAAGGTGATAGCATATGCGTCTCGACAGTTGAAGGATCGTGAGAAGAACTACCCCACTCATGATTTGGAGTTGGCGGCGGTAGTTTTCTCTCTAAAAATATGGAGGAATTACCTCTATGGCATGAAGTGCAAGCTTTTCGCTGATCATCAGAGTCTCCAATATCTCTTTAGTCAGAAGGAATTGAATATGAGGCAACGACGTTAGCTAGAGTTACTTTAGGAATACGACTGTGAGATACTTTACCACCATGGTAGAGCTAATGTTGCCGCTGATGCTCTCAGTCGGAAAGTCAATCTTGAAAGAAAAAGGCCAAGAGCATTGAAAATTGAAGTTGTCTCGACAATTGTGGAAAGTATAAAGAAAGCTTAAGAGGAAGCTTCAGAGAAGAATGACCGAATGGAGGAACGTTTGGGCAAAACGTTAGTGTTCGGTATAAACAGTCATGGACTAAAAGTGTTCCAAGATTGGATTTGGATACCTAAGACGGGAGGAGTTAGATATCTTTTGATGGAAGAAGCTCACAGAACCATGTACTTGATTCATCCCGGCAGCACAAAAATGTATAGGGACCTGAAACCCTACTACTAGTGGGCGACGCTGAAGCTTGGTGTCGCAAAGTATGTGGTCGAGTGTGTGACTTGTGCAAGGGTTAAGGCACAACATCAGAAACCATATGGTAGTTTAGAACCTTTACATGTACCCATGGGTAAATGGGAAGATATTGTCGTGGATTTTGTCACTAAACTGCCCAGAACAAAGAATGGTCATGACATGATTTGGTGGTCGTTGATCGATTTAAGAGTGCGCATTTCGTAGCAGCCAATGAGAAATATTCTATGGATAAGCTTGGGAATTCTTATGTGAAGGAAATTTTGAGGCTTCTTGGTGTTCCATTAACGATTGTGTCAGATCGTGACAGTCGTTTCACCTCAAGGTTTTGTAAAAGTCTACAAGAGGAAATGGGTATCAAGTTGTGTTTAAGTACAACTTACCATCCACAGACTGATGATCAGAGCGAAAGAACGATACAAACACTTGAAGATATGCTGAGAGCATGTACCCTGGAATTCCTAGGTAACTGGGATGAACATTTACCTTTGGTAGAATTTTCTTACGATAATAGTTTCCACTCGAGCATAAAGATGGCACCTTATCAAGCTGTGTACGGACAAAAGTGTCGTACGCCGTCTTGTTGGCTTGAGGCTAGGGAAAAGTAGTTTATGGTACCGGAGATAGTCCATCAAACTACTGAAAAGCTGAAAATAATCAGGGAAAGAATGTTAGCCGCTCAGGATCGTCAAAAGAGCTATGCTGACAAGAAGCAAAGACCGATGACTTTTAAAGTTGGAGATTCGGTTTCGCTTAAAGTCTCATCGTGGAAGGGACTTATAAGGTTTGGTAAAAGGAGAAAGTTGAGTCCGAGGTTTATTAGACCGTTTAAAGTTCTTCATAGGATTGGGAACCAAGCTTACAAGCTAGAACTACCAGAAGAACTGAGTGGTATTCATAACACCTTCCATGTGTGTTATCAAAGGAAATTCATGGGAGAAGTTCCCGACATAATTCCAATTTCTGAGTTAAGATTGGATGAAAGCAAGAGGTTAATTGAAGAACCAGAGGCAATTGTTGACCAAAATACTAAGAAATTGCGACGCAAGATGGTCGAATTAGTGCTTGTCCGTTGGAAACATACGAATGGGCTGAATCTCACCTGGGAAACGGAGAGTGACATGTTGAGTCGCTATCCGCATTTGTTTGTTGATGTGTGATTCTGGGGACGGAATCATCCTAAGGGGGAGAGAATTGTAACGCCCGTGTTTCTAGGCTAGGAATTAATGTTGATGTAATAGTCTAGGTTAACCTTTGTAACTCATTTTGCAGTAATAAAGAGGAATTATGTGAATTATGTGTTTAATTGTTTAATTATTATTATTTAATGACTTAAGAATAAAAATGAGCATCAAAAATAAATATTAGCTAAAGCCGATATCTAAGGATAATGTCGTAGTGGTTGAAACAATGATTCCGGAGATATATAGAATGCCGAAATCCGAGTTATAACGAAGGAGTTATGACCTGTCAAAGTTTCGCGACAGAACTGGCACAACGCTGAATGATGTAAAATGTGAATTTATGATAGATAGATATTTAGCCTTAGTGATCTAAACGAATGT
The DNA here is from genome assembly GCF_002870075.4 of Lactuca sativa. Classification (NCBI taxonomy): domain Eukaryota; kingdom Viridiplantae; phylum Streptophyta; class Magnoliopsida; order Asterales; family Asteraceae; genus Lactuca; species Lactuca sativa. The sequence continues at coordinate 206,379,684 of NC_056630.2, read as the reverse complement.
TGTAGATTTCATTAAACCGAGAGTGTGCATAAAAAGAACATCCAAATCTGACTTCGTATGAGGAAGTTATGATTTTTGTAAGTTTTAGCTTAACAGTATGCAGCCCGAAGTTTGATTTTGAGATCGATTGATTTCTAGCCAAAACAATCTAAACGAGAATCGAAGATCTCGTTGATAGTAGTGCAACGGTGAAAAGACAGATGAAAACGAACATCGAATGAAGAAGTTATGGATTTCTAACGGAGTTTTCCTGTCCCGGCCTACTAAAAATAATAAAATAAAAATAAAGTCAAAATTTGCTGACGGAGTCGTAACGTGAGTTGTAGAGCATAATCTTTCCTACGCGTGCATACAAGGAACATCGAAAACGGAGCTCGTATGTGAAACATATGAATTTTTGAAGTTCGGGGCACGAACCCCAAGGTTGTGTCAGAGCTCACGACGTGAGCACAGTGCTCACGACATGAGAAGGTGATGGACGTCTTCAAGGGCAAGTGGCCATGACGAACGCAGTGACCTATCGAACTCACGATGTGAGCATTAGTGGCTCACAACGTGAGCATGGGATTGCAGCCTTCTATAAATAGAAAGTGAGGCCAGCCAAGTTTTGTTACTCAATTTCTTTCCTCTCACCTGTATTACCTTGTTTTACGTGCAAGTTATACCCTCGAAGCCCCAGTATCAATCCCGACACCCGAAGCCAGTCCCGAAGCCCCGAAGATCCCGAGAAGAAAAGAGTTTTCTAGCCAAAGCTCTGCCCACGAAAAGTTCCGGTGTGTGAAGATATACTGGACTCATCGAAGAATTTTTACTTGAAGAGCTGAAGTGTTGTCCAAGTATAAATACGAAGTATTTGCTATGAAATACGTGATATGTGTTTATATATTGTTGTTTATTTGAAGTGAGTATATATTCCTTTCTTCTATCACATAGATTCAAAGTATTCTCAACGAAAATACGTGCTATGTATAGATATGTTGTTTGCTTAAGTGAGATGATGTTGAATGAATGTTCTATACATGTTTATAATGATTTAAAATGTATGTATATATATATATATATATATATATATATATATATATATATATATATATATATATATATATATATATATATATAATCTACAAATATGTTGGGTATAACATGGGTAGATGAAATAAGTTGATGTGTGATAAAAATGATGAGACATCTCGTCGTTGTTGTTTCTGATTCAGTCATCTAGCGGAGTATATATGACGACCACGGACTTTTGTAGACAGTCCTGTGGAATGCTAGCAGGCTCGCAACCTGTAGGTGTTTGTGAACTTAGCGTTCAATTGTATACTCGGTCCCCTTCATGGTTGCCTTATTTGACATATATTGCTGGGAAACCCCCGAAGCATGTGTTGTCACCCCGATGAATATTCTTAGACTAGGTCCCTTGTGAAAGGTGTTAAGGGACGTAAAGTGAGAATAACGGGAATGGGTAATTGGGTTATTATTGATAGATGAAATTAAATTAATTATTTATTGTGGGTTGAAAACCCTATATGCTCACTAGGCTCCCAAGCCTGACCCACTCAGTTTTCTTTGTATTACAGGTAGTGACACCAGAGCATAAGTTGGATGATCTATCAGGATATTTTGGATTATAGACATGTTGTTGTAAATAAATGTTGTAAGGTCTGTATTGTAATGTTTATGCTTTTCGTCTGTATCGGAACATGACATCCCGAGTTTTGTTATATAATGAAAATACATTTCTTTTAGAAATGCTTTGGTAAATCTTATTTTATCATATTTCAATTTGCGAACAAATTCCACAACTCTTTTAATCAAAGGATTACTCTAAAATTATTTTAAAAGCATAAATTAAACCGGTCTTTTATGGTCGTTATTTTGGGGATATCACATCTACAACTGGTCGAAAGCCATGAATGAAGCATTTGGTACATTTTTGGAGCATTGTCATACAAAATTCTCAAAGGGTGTTAATGGGATAAACTGGTGGACCACGATTGCTAATGTAGTTCACATACCTTCAGTGGCCCAAGAGGGTGACATCTGGTCACCAATCCACCAACTCATCCACCGGATCATTGCAAGCACAATCAACATGAGAAAGGATGATGATAAGGTTCCAAAACTTCTTTTGTTTTTCTTATGGAGTGTTCTCACACCGGGTGTCTTTTGCAACATACCATATTGTTTAGCGAAGTTTTTAGTGGAAAGAGGGGCGAAAGATAGAAAGGGGTCGCCTATTTGTGGTGGTATGTTGGTAACTAAATTAGCGGGGTCTTATAGATGATTTGAGAGAAGGGTTGGCAGCTTTTTAACTATGATGCACACATGTCCTTTTAATCATCTTCTCTACAAACGGGCGAGGATTGTGGAGGACAATGAAGTGGGAAATTTTCCTCTCCCCAATGATGATAAATTGGTGGTTCCGGAGCAACCAGGGAGGAGATTTAGGCCTCGACCCGTGGAAGTTCGTGAAGAGCCGCTGTTCACTCTCGTGGAGGACGAAATGCCCATGGACCCATACAATTTGTCTATGAGGGAGCTTCAAGACAATTTGGCACGTGGTGTGAATCATACAAGCATGACTTTGGAATTTATGATGTAACAAATGAATATACATAGGCCCAATACTCATCCAACATATCCGTACATCCCGAGTTGAGAAGAGTTATGGCGGGAAAGGCAAGGTGGAGCAGGCAGGAGTAGAGCGGGAGGAGAAGACGAAGATTAATTATCATTTTCCTTTGTTTGTGTTTGAAGTGTTTAATATAATTTTCTTTTTGTTTGTATTATTTTATTTGTTTGGCTGGTTTGGTTGTTTTAAAACTTATAGTAGGGTAATGTAGGAATTTAAATTTAATGTTTTTTTTCCTTTTATTATGTAGTTTTTGTTTTTGATCTTTGCAGAAGTTAGGTTGAGAATAGAACGAGTATTTAACACATGAGAGGAATAAGTGAGGGGTCGAGTCATTAACGAGAGATTAGAAGATTTTGAGAGCAAATTTTGAGTGTGGTGATTATAATTGCAAGAAAAGGATCACGTTATAGAAGACACAGAAGGTGTATTTCATTAATACCCTTTGTGAATAAAAGAATCGTTGTTAGAGAAGAAGGAGTAAAAATTTCACGTACTTAGCATTAAACATGGCATGGTCATACCACAACACAATGTGCTCCAGAAGAAAAACGTGATTCTCGTCAGATTAGAAATTCAACACGACGTGTTACCCTCACCAACTCGGTGTGTTGCTATTTCAGTCAATTTTCTCGAGTCAGTTATTTGATCCTATTCAAGGCGGGCATTATTCACATTTATGAAGTCCATTTCGAAGTGTTCCAAGAAGTGTTTTCCAGTACATTACGAGATGTCAACCACACAGGACGTATGACACCCAAGGCATGGATGAGTTGTTCCCATACGAAAGTCAACTGAAGAAGGAGCTAAAAAAAAGAATTATCAACCTCGCCACTACTATCCCAGGGGAGTCTATTGCTTTTCTCCCTTTTTACTTGTTATTTTATTATGCATAACATGAAATGGAGACACTACATAAAATAAGTGTGGCGTAGGGGTTGGTTACATTAGTTACATTAGAATCTAGGTATAATTTTGAAAATTTTGAACATAAAAAAAATTGCTAGGTTAATTCAGAAAATTATGGTAAAAGCAATTAGGATTCCATGGTAGTATTATGTTTGATGATTCTTTGAGGACCTAAATGTTTAGTTGAGCTGTTGGGATTGAAACCCTAATTGTGATTTGATGAACAAGATGCGGAAAATAAGAACAAACACAAATAATGAAGATTATGTCGAATGATCACTCGATTTATTGAAATATGAGGAATAAATTACACTTAAAGCATAGACTAAAGAATCTAACACTACATAAGAAACCTCACGTGGCGGCTACATTTTGCCTCACACTCTTAACCCTAATTATGAATAATACATGACTATTTATAGGGAAAAGACAAGTCTTGGGCTTTAAACCTAGAATTCATCAAAGGGGCCCATTGCCATCATCCATGGAGTGCTTTGAAACCCTACAATCTCCCCCTCAAAGTATGAAATGGATGACAATGTTTTAACTTCCAAAACAAGCATCCAGTAAATAAAAAGATCTGCAACGAGGAATATATGAAGCAATCCACGAATCTTGATTCTTCAATAGTCTTCAAACACGGGCTCTAGGATATATAAATCAAGCACTGAAGTAATGTCTTTAAACTTCATTTTCGAATGTAATCCCAAAGAATCTTCATGAAAACCAAACCCGCCATAAAAACCCATTTCAGAACAAAGAAACTGAATCACTTCTTGTCTTTAAAGAGCTCCCCCTCCAAGTCACAACGATCTTCAAATAAGCTAATGATATAAGCCATCAAAAAATATCATGTAACAACTCAAACTTTAAGATTCGTAACGCCACTTGATCGAGAAAATACAAGAAGTCGGAGATATAACAAGTCCTTAGCAGAGCTCGATGAAAAACTTCCGCTGTAAAGGATACTTCTCTGTAAAAGCTTTATCAGAGCTCGATGAAGAACTTCTGCTGTAAAAGCTACCTTCATAATTCTACCACAAGCTTTATCAAAAATCTTCAACTTTGAAAAGTCACACATCTAATTTCGAATGGCCATACCAAATTCTCCCCCGATTTATAATCAAGAACATGATTATAAAGCCTTCAAATGGTCATGAGAATGATCTTGAATGGATAAAAATTTACTAAGCTCCCCCGTGACAAAATGATATTAACGATGAAGTATAAAATCTGAAAAAATCGTGAAAATTTGACGTTATCACGAAAAACGACTTTCCGAACCGCCAAGACTTGATGGAATCTTTATTTTTCTGTTCACGAAAAAATATATGCATTAAAAATCCAAATTTATTCATCAGCCCTTAAATTTGCAAACAATTCTGAATATTGGGCAGAAACTGTCATTTGCCGAAAGTCAGTGGGCTAAATAGTAATTCTGCATCATTTTCCCCATTAGATTGAAATAGATTAGAAAATTGCACCAAAGCTTTCATGTTGCTGAAGATACAGGGACCAAATATGTAACTTGAAGTCATCTTCCTCATTTACCCATTTACGCCCTGATGAACGAACGAATCCTCACAACAGGTAATGAAAACACGAACTCTGAATCCAAACAACAATGCCGATCAATCATTCGCTTCGAGCACCCTGATGCGACCGAATCTAAGTTTGTTCCAAGAGCGTGAATTATTCACCTGAAGCGAATAGAAATAACAGGTTTGTTTTTTTTTTTTTGTTTTTTTTTTTTTTTTTGTTTCTAGCACAATGAGATTCAAGGAAAGCTCGACCGAATTCACAGTCAATTTTGACTTTTCATTATTGACCATTGTTCATCCTAGTGAGATTCGATTTGTCCGCAGGTTGTCAAGCCCTAATCATTCGCATGTTAGACGTTCACAAGGAATCCGTTCAAGCCAATTTTGACTTTTCAATTTGACTCACGAGAACTGAGTCCTGATTTTGGTCTCTTATCCCCTCAATTTCGATGCAATATTCACTTCCCTAAGTTCATTCCTTTCATCATCGTTCAGATCGATACTCTATTTGCACTCCGAAATACAAACTCAAAGATCTTTCAGATTTAAATTCTTCATACCAAGATCACCAAATTCAACAAATACGAACCACTTAGGAATGATAATTGATAATCGATAGAAATCAGTTTCTCATATCACCGATTCATAAGAAATTTGTGATATACAAATAACATCAACAAATTCATCGACTATTTGAAATTAATTCATACTTACGATGAAATCGATAATCTCAGTTGAATGACAAGTCTGGATAAATCCACGAATTGCTAAATGATTTTGAAGATGAAAGTGTTTCGATTGAAATACAAAAATCAATTAAATGAAGAATGAATCTGATGAAAGATCGGCATCATGAGAATCGCGATTCAGAAGGAGCTTGAATCGATTACACAAAAAGTGATTTAGGCTTTAAATTGAATCATATGAATAATAACGATAATGCTTGAAGAACAGTAACTTATCAAGAGTACAAATATCTTCAGTCAAAGCAAGTGATTGAACAGATGAACCGAATGAATGATATACAAAGCAAGTGACGCACACGGTGTTTTAGAAAAAAATAAATTAGGGCTTAAGATAACAAATCGTGTACAGTAATGAACCGAAACTTTGGGCCAAATCAATAGAAATTGATCTACGAAGCAATACACTGACAATCGACATATGAATAAAATGCGAATTGGATTGAAATTATACCCATATGAACAGTAGCAAACATCATGAATCCCATGAACATTAGCTTGAACAGAACTTTGATTCCAAAATGCCAAAATACCAATAATCTTCAATAACTTGTGCAGAAAATCATCAAATCAAGAACCGATACTTCAAAAATCAATCGATCTTCAAAGACCCGCTCTGATACCACTTGTTGGGATTGAAACCCTAATTGTGATTTGATGAACAAGATGCGGAAAATAAGAACAAACACAAATAATGAAGATTATGTCGAATGATCACTCGATTTATTGAAATATGAGGAATAAATTACACTTAAAGCATAGACTAAAGAATCTAACACTACATAAGAAACCTCACGTGGCGGCTACATTTTGCCTCACACTCTTAACCCTAATTATGAATAATACATGACTATTTATAGGGAAAAGACAAGTCTTGGGCTTTTAACCTAGAATTCATCAAAGGGGCCCATTGCCATCATCCATGGAGTGCTTTGAAACCCTACATGAGCCAATATACGTATAGTGCATTTGTGGCCTCCTTTATTCTAGTGAAATCATGGAAAAACACATAACCTTGCTTAGTTTGAGGGACACAACATGGTTAGCATCATGTACTTGAAATGTATCCACGAAAGCTTAAGTAGTCATTGCGCACTAAGACTAATGCCTTTAATCAACAAATGTTGAAGTTAAAACCCCTTGCATAAGCATATATTTTTGTAGGTTTTTTATATTTGATTGAAAAAAAGTGCGTTTGAAAAAAAAAGAGTGCTGAAATGTTTGAAAGAATCTACAAGTATGAAGACATGAAGAAGAGCTACAAAGTATCAAAGATTCAAAGAAAAAGTTGTAATTTTATTTTATTTATAATTTTATTTTGTAGGTTATTTTCCCATATGTATGCTTGGGGGTTTAACAAAATATACCTTGAGGTTAAGAAAGTTTTTCGTTGATGGATTCGGAGGGATGCATAAAATGAGCATTGTTCGGGAAAAGTGGGCAAGTGTTTGTAAAGATTGTGAGTATTTAGGGTTATGGGGTCCTTAGGAAAACTTAGACACAAATGCATGCATTGCGTTCTTGACATAATGGTTGGGTTCAATTTGGATTGTCTTATGTGGTATGAATGTGCTAAAATTCAGTTTTGTTTGGGGGCAAGCAAAAGTTAAGTGTGGGGTATATTGATATGGGTATATTTAATCATATAATTCATGCATTATCTTAATACTTTATGTTGTTTTTGTCTCAAATATTGAACAAAAGATACTTAATTAGTTTAAAATTTCATTTTAGCAACAAAAGACATGCTCAGAAGGAAAAGGAAGCGGAATTGGCAATTGGAAGCTTGGATCTTGGATTTTGAAGAAAGGAGATGAAATTGAAGAAGAACATGACGATTTCTCCTTAAACACGATGTGTTGATATGGAAAATACCGACAAAATAGTGCCTTTCCATACACGTATTTTTAATGATCAACAAGGTGTGTTGAGTCCATAAACACGACGTGTTGAACCAATTTTTAGAATCCATTTAAGGATCGTTTCTCTTCGAAACCCTAACGAATGTTTGGAGTTTCTAGCGACTTTGGAGGCCAGAGACATCCCTAGGAGCTGTGGATTTTAGAATTCGAGTAGAAGCTTTGAATTCAGGAGATCTAAGGCGAAAATCATTAGTAACTTACTTAATTCCTATGTTTACGTTATGTTTGCATTGATGAATTTCGTTTTTATGATTGTTTCTGCTAAATTCATGGGCTAAACACCCTACTTTCGTTTAGATTCGAGGATCTTATGACTATGGTTTGCTTTAGTGGCTTTGGATTATACTGATTTGATTATTTATCATGTTAAGTTTTTTAAAAGAACCTTATGTGTTAAAGACAATTATTTTTTGTTGATTAATGAGTTATTGAGATTACATGAACATCTTTCTTGATTGCTAACCTCTTATGATTTTGTGAAAACAAGATTATAAGCCTAATGTTGTGAACATAACCTAGGGTTAACTAGAAAATAAGTAAGTTAATGTGTGAGCTATATATGACGACCAACCATATATAAGTTAATTGAACCACCCAATTTAATTAACTACTATTACAAGTCTTGCTTGATTTGAATTGAACACTAGTAAACTCTATAGTTTAATCACTTGATGATTGTTTGATTTATTTGTTTGCTAAAGGATTAGTAATAGTGAACATGAACCTAATCACATTAGAAATCGGTAATTGATGATATATTAATCCATTGCACTTGCCACGAAATCAACCATAAGAATAAGTGAATTGAATCTAAACGGAAGTCTCTTTAATATTATTGAATCTAGTCGTCTTTTGTTCCAATTTTTGGTCGTTAATTGTTCTTGCTAAGTGTTTAAGTAATTGCTTAAGTTTCTAGGTTTGTAAAACTAGAGAAAAAACCCCTCTTTAATTCATTGTTTAAATTAGATAATATTAGTAGTAATTTTAATTGCTTACTGTTCCTTGTGTTCGATACCCTACTTACCTTCACTAAACTACTAATCGATAGGTACACTGCCTACCATGTGTTTGTTTTTTTTAAGTTAGTTAGGATTAAAACTAGTACATTTCACATGTATTACATAGCAATTACCATATTAGGCAGATCATCATTAGGGTTGTCGTGAGTATAAAGGAGGATCAACTCGTACCTTGGGCAAGGTGGACAGTGAGGTCGGAGAGCATGTCTCTGTTATGGGAATAGGACCATTGGGATCTGAGACGGGTTGGTCCTGTGTAGCTCTCGCTGGGTGAGACCCATGGGTAAGGCCCATATGATTATGGAAATGTAGATGAGACATGGTAGAGACCGGTTAGGTCAAGGAATTGGATTATAGTTTTAGTAGGATGATTATGTGGCCAGGTTGTGGCGTAAAGTGGTGTATATGGTAGAATAGCCTTATCTGTTGGACTCTCAGGAACCTAGTGGTTAGTCCTGGTGTGAGACTGGCAGTCTCAATGGTGGTTTGGGGATTTTTTATCCCGGTTTAGGGAATGGTTGTTTTGAATCAGAAGAGTTTGGGTGAAACGCAAGTGTAAATCCTTGGATCTCAGGTTATGGGTTATGTACTGAGTTGGCTCTTGGCTGAGATTTGCATCGTGAATCTTAGTGTATAAGTTCAAAATTTGTATCTCAGAAAGTTATGGATTTAGGAATATGTATGTCGTTTATCAGTTGGAAGGTTTAGGGTCAAAAATGATGTTTCAGTTTTGATGGTAGTAGGAGACCCTTTGTGACTGTGTTTCAGAATGGTTCTACCTGTACGGCGGTTAGGCAAGTTATATGGCTTCATAATTATAAAAGTAATGTTTTGGATCGACAATTATGGTTTCAATGATTTGTTCAGCACTAGAAGGTTTTGTTCGGAACCTTGGTTCTCAGGAGGGTGGTATGGAGTGATTTCGAGGACAAAATCTAATTTAAGCGGGGGAGAGTTGTAACACCCTGGTCCAAATTGTTTCATATGTAGGGGTGGTGACCCGAAGTCTGAGTATCATCATGCTTAGGGCTTTTGAGGAAAAGATACTTATTTGGGTGTGGGTAATGTAATTTGGATGATCTGGGAGTTTGGTCTGTGTTGTGGCATCAAGGGATATTTCGGTAAGTGTCAGTTTGGTCTTTTATGAATTTTAATTTTTGTTTAGAAGTTTTAAGGAAAGGACGAGTTGATAAAAGTTTAGATATTCTCATTACCTTTTTCGTGGATATAAAGAAAGTCAAAATTGGAGTCAAAACAAAGAAGTTATGCTTGTTTGAAGTTTGGGTAGTTTTGGGTTATGTTGAGTACGTTGGGCATGTAGAGGGGATTACATTGTGCTTACTGAGGCACCCTGAGTACGCTCGGTGTACCGGAAGTACGTTGGGCGTACGCATTCGGTGCCCAAACCTTATTTTCGTGGTTTGGGCCCTATTTAAAGCTCCTTAACTCCCCCAATCCCATTCCAACTCTCAGCCTCCACCCCTCCGATACCCCTTCCACCTAACCCTAGTTGAGCCTTGTGTGCGAAAAGAAGGTGTTTTTGAGTGCTTTGGAGTATGAATGGTGCACCTTGGAGAAGAAGGAACTTTTAGGAGAACCGTTGGTTGCATTGGAGCTTGTAGATCTAGACTTTGTTCACCTTGAGCTATATTCTAGAGGTATAAAGTTTGAATCTTGATGATGCATTTGTTAGGTCTAACTAGTTTTTGATGTTATGAGCTTTTGGTCATTTTAGTACATAAAATTTAGATCTTGAGAGTTTGTGACCTTGTTATGGATAAAGTTAGAAACTTTATCCATCTAAACATCATTTTGATTTAGATCTGAAAGTTGGAGACTTATACTTAATGAATTAAGTTGAAAAATATGAATTTTTGGGTCCCTTTGAGACTTAAAGACTAGATCTTGTTTGTTGGGACCATTCTAATGGATAAAGTTGGAAACTTTATCCATTATAAAGCTATTATGAACTATAAAATTGTGATCTTGGCCCTTCTATCCCTTCCACACAAGAGTTGTGATGTCTTATTATGTTAAGACTTATGGTTTTGGACTTTAAGCACTTTATAGCCATGCAAAATCATAAATTTGGAGACATTATGACTTAGGACATCATTTTTGGCTTGGATATGAGTTTTGGATGTAAGAACTTAATGGAATAAGCTCTTAATGGAGTTTTAGGGCCAGTCTGAGTACACTGGGTGTACTTGGTGGTACGCTGCACGTACGTGGTCAGAGCCCCGCTATTGGTCAACATCAGGGTACATTGTGTGTACTCTCTTGGTATGCAGGGCGTACTCCACTGGGAGGAAATATTGAATTTTAGACATTGACCATTGACTTTGAATTTGCCAGCGTTGACCAAGTTTGAGCTAAGGGTATTTTGGGTTATCGGGTTAATTATTGATTAAGATTGTATTTATTGTTAGTTGGTGCAAGGTTATCTAGTTTGGTGGTCCGAGCAGTTATATGATTATCAGCGGATTGCAGTGAGTTTTCCTTACTGTACTTTTGGGTCGAAGGCACCAAGGTTGGCCCATTGGATTGTTATTCTGGTTTATTACATGTTGGTATGCTGTAGTGATATTTTAGATCTGTATCCTGGTATATAGGATGCTATGCTTAGTGATCTATAAGATATGCCTGCTTGTGTATTGACTGGTTATATGCTTAGTTGTGTATATGTCATTGTAGTGTGTGTGGGTTAAGTCTATGCTGCTTTGTGCTGTCAGTCAACAAACCTGGTAATGTTTATATCAATATGTTGTTATGGTTTACTGGGTTTATATATGTTTATTTTTTATGTATATATCGACATGTTATGTGTGGTTGGGTTGAGACGAACCAGTGTAGACTAAAGGCCAAGATACCTAGGGCGGCCCGGATATACTGAAGGCCCGTGAGGCAGACCAGTCAGGCCGAAGGCCTAGAAGAACGGTCCAGATAGGATGAAGGCCCGTTGAGGTGGTCCAGTCATGTTTAAGGTTCTGTGAGCGGTCCAGATAGTCTGTAGGCCTGCGAGGCGGTCTAGTCGGGTTGAAGGCTCTATATGCATATTGTTTGTTGGTATATGTTATATGTTTGTGTGGTGGTATTTTGGGGGAACTCAATAAACTTCGTGCTTATAGTTTTGGTTTATAGTTTCAGGTACTTTAGTGGTTCGTAGCAAGGCGAAGGTGTGACCGTATATATCCTTGGTTTTCAACTGATTTGATCATGGGAGACTCTAATTTTAAATAATGTTTTGAAAATAATGGTTTGTACTATTAGAAAAAGGGTTGTTTTGAAAAGTTTTAAATTCGTGAATTTTTTTGGGATGTTACAACACTTGTACTAGGATTAGAGTTTTGCAGTTCCAAAGCATAATCCCTTAGATACACATATTGTAGTTGTTAGTCTCCACTGATGACACGTTTAACCATTTTCTATGCCCTAGAAACCCTTTGAGTTGCCATACCAAGCTCTAGTTTCTTACACAACTCCTCGTGTAAATCTTTGATTAGAATTCTAGGGTTACTCTAAAGTTTTTGAACAATTAAGTTTTCTAAATATTTGGAAGTGCAAGCTTTAACTAATCTCGTCTGTAAACATTTTTGGGCATCTTGTATTGTTTTCACCAACCAATCCTGATTTTCATTAGGCCTCGAGATTTAGACTGCCCAAGAACATTTTCCTTTTTTATTAGTCACAATTTTCCCTTGCACTTTACCTTACTTCTAGTTGATGGGCCACCAAAATTCAACTGTTTCAGTAGACTGGCCCACAACACCTCCATATTTCACCCTTATCCTGATTTTATCATTTTTTTTGCTAAGTATAGCGACCTCCTTCTTTTTACAGCATGTGAATGCATGTAATCCACAACTTCTTTCTTTGTTTTGAAACTCTGACCCACCCTATAAAGTTTAAATGGATCTCCCCATGTGAGCATATAGTTGACCTACTCATCTCCTTGAGCATTATTTTCCTTTCATATTCACGAAATCCTACAAACTGATAATCATCACTATGAATAACTTCCAACTCTTCATGAACTATTTCATTCCCTCCAGTTTTAGTTTTCTTGTTTTAAATTACATGTTTATCTACATCCGCAACACTATGGAAATCACTCATGTCTACATCCACATCAAATTGCAAGTTAGACTCATGTACATTATAGTCACTATCATCAGAATCATATCCACTATAATCAGAACCATCTCCACTCTGACTATTGAAAGCATCTCCACTATCATCAATGAACAAGTCCTCTAGAATTTCCATTCCTACTTGAGTGTATTCAACATTTGGTACATTGTACTCAACATCAAACAAAACATAATATGAATAATCTTCTATAAATGCTTCAAATTCATCAAGTCTTACACTTTGGTCTCCACCAACATTTTCACAAATTAGTTCGTCTACATTTTGGAAGTTGCAATCGACATGGTAAATTTCATATGGTTCTTGAGGCTCAAAAACATGATTGTCTAAATTACCCTTACATACTTTTTCTATGTGGCCCATGGTAACTCCTTCATTCACATTGATGACATTACTTTGTTGGCTTACTTGTGACATTACATATGGGACAATAATCTTTGAATGATTATGACTTTCATCCACATCTATGACCTGTGATTGGTCAACAACATAGTTATCATGGTGGTTTAAATCAAGTTTTCTACTACATGATCAAACTTCTCTTCTACATGTTTTTTTATTAAGTTCTGGTGACACACTCTCAGGTTCCAATTCCTCAATCATAACATTGGAAGGAGACTTAAAATAAGTTGGTACCCAAGTCTGACCATTTTCAATACACATCTTTAAAATCCTATGTTTTGGGACATACTAAACCAATTTAAGTATGTCTTGGTCATTACTTAAAGGCAATAAGTCGTAGTCTAATGGAAATCCACGGATACATAAATGGTAGTAAAGGGCCTGTTCACCTTTGTACTCTAATTCTCAAACCATGTCAACGAGTTCATGGACTGAAAATAAATCAATGTCAACATCATCTACATATGATATAGTATCATCGATGTATTTCCTTCTAGGTGACTTTTTGAAGATACCACCATAGTATATCTTCAGTGTGAAATAGCTGTCATATCCCTCTCTAAGACAAGGTAAAGAAGATGATTTGTCTTCATGAACACATTCAAGGAAAACAAAAACTGATTTTTTTTTTGAAAAATCAAACCGAATCTCGATTACAAGTCCTTCAAGCGTGCATTTTTTTCACATAAACACCATATTAAGAGAACCAGTGTCCTTTAATGATGCGTAAATCCTAAACCCTAATTTCCTGTCTTGGATGAGAATGGTTTGATGAAGATAAAGTCAATGTATCTTAGGAAAGGATTGGGTTTGTAAAGTGACGTGAAGAAGATAGTAGCATAATGATTTCCCTCATTAAAAAAGATGGTACAAGTGAAAAGACCAATTTGTGTTGGGTTTTAGTTCAAATATAGTTTCAAAAACTATAAAATATGGCAAACGAAAAACATCAATTTTTTAAAATAACATAAATATTTTATACCTGCCAAGGATCTTTTTGCAAGTTATAGAAAGATTAAATTCCAACCATAGAAAAGATGAAGAAATAACAACCTTTGTTGTTCTTTGGATCCTTTTGGGAGGCTTGGAAGTTGATGAAGAATGTGGAACCTTTAAGACACCAATAATGACTCAAATTGATGTAGATGCTAGTCTATAAACTCTTAAACCCTTAAGCTTTAAGTTTATAACCAATATGAACTCAAAGAGGCATGAAGATGCAAGTAACTTCAACAAAAGATGAACAAGAGAGAGAGAGAGAGAGAGAGATAGTAACCTCCTTTAAGGAGGTTACGGTTTTGGTACACCAAATGCAACTCCAAATGAAAGTCTCTAAAGGTGGTCTTAAAGTAGAATTAGTGTCTAAGAGTCCTTATCCCATTAAGCACTTATGACACTAAACCATCTTGTTCCCCTTGCATCTTATTACTTTTGATTAAACTAAGAAGAAACCATCCCTCCTTTTGACTCACTTATTTCGGCCATAATGAGAGAAAGGAGAAGAAATAGTTTATATTTTATAAAGAAAAATCTCCAGAAAAGTCCCAATATTTTACCCTAATTTACGAAAATGTCTCAAACTAAAATTTGTTTACGAAAAAGTCCCAATTACCGGTAAAAATGACGATTTTACCCTATTTCTCCGATTTACCAGTTTCATTACTTACCAGATTTTAATAAAGTCCCATTTTTTTACCATAATTTATGAATAATTCCCAAATTATGGTAATATAATGGGACTTTATTGAAAATTATGGTAAAATAATGGGACTTTAATGAAACTGGGTAAGTATTGAAACCGGTAAACCGGAAAAAGGGGTCAAATCGTCATTTTTCCCGGTAATTGGGATTTTTTCATAAACCAATTTTAGTTTGAGACTTTTTTGTAAATTAGGGTGAAATATTAAGACTTTTCCGAAGATTTCCCTTTTATAAACTCAAAGTTAATAAGACATAAACTTTGTCTTTTGCTAAAAGACAAAAAGCTTACCTAGTCCAAAAAGTTTTACATGACTTATTAATTCATACATTACGAAATAATATGTTATATTACTTGCTAATGAAAATTATTACTTCCATGAAATAAATAATTTCCAGTTTAATTATAAGAGTTTTATTGAATATTTATTAAAATCGATTTCTAATAAATAATCAATTATATCAAGTTGTTGTTAGTGTGACCCATTAGTATCATATGTTAATTAGCAATATCACTTCAATATGACTCTTGAGCATACTAGACCTTTTAATCTCCCACTTGCGCAAGACTCATATTAGACTGATATAGACAGTGGTGAATGTCAAGCAACATTTTACTGCCTCCAACAACATACGACTTTGTGCCATTCTATCAACACCCAATTCCCAAAAAGCTCAAAGCTACAATTGGTGTATAATGTAAGTTTATCAGTTATCTCTTTGCTACTGTCATCATGTTGAACATGAGATATGGATCACGATCAATCTCGTTAGTTGTTCAACTTTTGGTAAGGCGCCTTAGATGTCTAACTCTCAACACATAAGAAGAACAAATCCTATCTTGACTACATAAGCCTCTTTCATAGTTCACACCATACCTGAAAATGGATTTAATAACTACCCGGTTAAGGAACAACATTTGACCATATCAAAGCATAGTACTCCCTACACTTAAGTCCCACTATGTATCTCAGGTGTTAAGGATACAAAGATAGTACCTTTTAATCAAGTATCATTCATGATAGTGATCCATGAAATGATCTTGATGCGGGTCAGTTCAATACTAGTTCTCTGACAAGTATCTATAAAACTTGGTTAGAACCACTTGCCTACTTTCATCTAGTAAGAGTCAACCAATCCAATTCATGTTAGTCTTACTTCATAATTGCTCCCACAATTATAATCGACTATGAACTTTTAGAATAATAACATTATTCATGGATTAAACATGATAATATATAACACAACAAGTATTAATGTGATGACTATATCCCAATGTATCATGACGTTATCTAATAGTTGTTGTAATGTTCCAATATCCAAATATTAAATCCAAATCAAAAACCCACTTCTAGAATAATAAAGTCTTGTAGCTGAAGTGTGACCATTCATACTTAGCTCAAAAGAATGACTTTATCAATGGATCTGACAAAATTTTATTTGTGTGAATTATGTGAACACTATCATCTCCATACTTAACTTTACTCTAATTATAGTTAAATATCTTGGAGAATATGATTGGTATTCTTTTGTGAAATAGAGTCTCTTAGCTTGATTAAGTATACTCTCAAAGTCACAAAGATTTCTATGTGATCCTTGAATGACAGAAATCAACATAGTTTTTCAATGATATCATTCATCCGATCATATTTGAATTCAACTTCTAAAGTACTGTATACTTATTTTGTAGTAGATTGTGTCATTATGTTTTGCTTGGACCTCATTCCAACAAAACCTACCCTTTATTCTATAATTCATAATTATTTATATATGTTTAGGAATTAACATCTTGTATAGCTCTTTCCATAAAGATCCTTTCTAAACTAATCGTCTCGTATACATTCTCTTAGTTCTTCTAAAATACTTTTTGAGTTTCCAAAAATATTAATTATCAAAGTCTAGGATCCAAGTTTCAAAACAAGTAAAAGGTTAGGTATTTTTTTATCCCATCCATTTTAATTCAACCCGGTGTATATCGATTATCAATTATATCTTGCTATATAATTCCTAAATTTTATGGGATCGCTAATAACAAATTTAATTAGACATGTTTGATCCCATCTATGTCTCGGAACTCTCTTGCTTAGGTATCCTTTATCAAAAAATATTTCCGATCAAATTATCCAATCTGAAAAACTTATGTAATCGACCTATAACTTTGTTATAGAAATCGCAAAAACACCCCGGCCATCAAAAGATAACACTAAGCAGTTAGGTATCATTTATTCCACTAGTGCATACAAGAGACGTGTAAGTGTTCTTGAAAATGATTTCATAGATTTGAGGCTTGTAAAAAGAAAATAGGGTCTATATATGTTTTATAATTCTAGTTTAAAAACATACGATATCATGTTTATTACATGCATATAAAAAACCATGGTATCAATTGTTAAAAGAAAAATCACTTTTATAGGTTCTTTAAAAAAATCTAGTTTTTATATAATTTGACGCAAATCAATTTTAATAACCGGTATTAACTTTGAGTGCATTTGAAAATGACAATTCATGATAATGAGAATGGATTATTTAACTACAAAATTTTAACAAAATTCATTTAATATTTTCAATATGTAATCTTCAATAATTAGTACCCTTTAAGTTTCCAAAAATATTAATTATCAAAATCTAGGATCCAAGTTTCAAAAAAAAATGGTTAGGTATCATTTATCCTATCCATTTGAATTCAACCCGGTGGATATCGATTATCAATTATATTTTGCTATATAACTCCTAGGTTTTATGGGATCGCTAATAACAAATTTAATTAGACATGTTTGATCACATCTATGTCTCAAAATTCTCTTGCTTAGGTATCATTTATTACAAAAGATTTCCGATCAAATCGTTGAATTTAAAAAAATTGTGTAATTGGTCTATAACTTGGTTATAGAAATCGCAAAAACACCCCGGCCATCAAAATATAACACTAAGCGGTTAGGTATCATTTTTTCTACTAGTGCGTACAAGAGGTGTGTGAGTGTTCTTCAAAAGGATTGAATAGACATGAGGTTCGTAAAAAAACAAGGGTCTTTATATGTTTTATAATTCTAGTTTAAAAACATACGATATCATGTTTATTACATGCATATAACAAACCACCGTATCAATTTTTCAAAAGAAAAACTACTTTTAAAGGTTCTATATAAAAATTTAGTTTTTATATAATTCGACGCAATTCAATTTTCATAACCGGTATTAAGTTTGAGTGCATTTGAGCCTTTTATATTTTAATAAAACTTCATTTTATTACTTATATATTTGGAGTTTGTATAAGTTACAAAAATCACCATTTTAAAACTTATAATGGAGTATTTCAAAATTTGCAGTTATTAACGATTTTATAAAACCGGTTTTTATTTTAAAATAGAAAGTTGTTACATCTTATGTCCAATTTTTAAAACCAAACTCCATGTTATGTTTATTTTGTCTAAAATTATTTTAGCATGTGAAAAACTAATTTATCAACCATACATAATAATTGCATAAAATAAACAACACAAACATGCATAAAAAAGATATGTGCATAAACATAACCAACTAATGTCATTTTTGTGAGCCAACACAAAAGATGTCAAATCGATTCCTAAAGGGACATTTAAGGGGACCAAAAATCTTCTTGTAATATTGTTGTAGAAGCTCCCACTTGAGTAAACACTCATTGCTTGTAGAAGATATGAAAGGCTTCTTTAAAGGGAAAAATTCATCTGTCATGACACTTTTCAGAAAGTGTCATCTTTCTGTTCATCACATGTACAACACATGTGTAGCATTCATAACACTTTTCATAGAGTGTCTTCTTTCTGCCCAGCACATGTTGAACTCGAAATTTTCCATTTTGTCTTTAAAAAAGACTCCAACTTCATTTCTTGTTATATATTTGTACAAATAACTTAGTTCTAAAAACTAATCTATTACTTTACAAAAATAACCAAGAAAACTAATCTATTTAATTATTACATACCATATGAATAAATAAATTATTACAACCATTTTTATAACAAAAACAACAAACACAACAACACAACAATCATAATGATCATTAGCTAGTTTATGTACAATATATACATCAACATACATATAAAACAATCTTTGTTTTTCTAAGACAACTTTAAATGACAAAATATGCATACAACTTTTGTCACATAAAAAAATAACAATTATAAAGTTGTCATAGAAAATATTTATAAACTTATTTTTTATACAAAAACAAGTTATTCATATTCTCCAAAAACTAAGATTTCTAAAAATCAAATATCTAACCAAACCTGCAAGGTGGCTCTGATACTAAATGTTGGGTTTTAGTTCAAAAATAGTTTCAAAAACTAAAAAAATATGGCAAACGGAGGACTTCAAAATTTTGAAATAACATAAACATTTTATACCCACGAAGGATCTTCTTACAAGTTATAGAAAGATTAAATACCAACCATATAAAGGATGAAGAAATAACAACCTTTGTTGTTCTTTGGATCCTCTTGGGAGGCTTGGAAGTTAATGAAGAATGTGGAACCTTTGAGACACCAATAATGACTCAACTTGATGTAGATGCTAGTCCATAAACTCTTAAACCCGTAAGCTTTAAGTTCGTAACCAATATAAACTTAAAGAGGGCATGAAGATGCAAGTAACTTTAACAAAAGATGAACAAAAGAGAAAGGGTAACGAGGTTACGGTTTTGGTACACCAAAAGCAACTCCAAATGAATGCCTCTAAAAGTGGCCTTAAAGTAGAATTAGTCTGCAAGAGTCCTCATCCCATTAAACACTTATGACATTAGAATATATTATTTCCCATGCATCTTATTACTTTTGATTAAACTAAGAATAAAGCCATCCCTCCTTTTGACTCACTTAATTTCGGCCATAATGAGTAAAAGGAGAAGAAATAGTTTATATTTTATAAACTCAAAGTTTATAAGATATAAACTTTGTCTTCTGCTAAAAGACATGAAGTTTACGTAATCTAAAAAGTTGTACATGGCTTATTAATTCATATATTATGAAATAATATGTTATATTACTTGCTAATGAAAATTATTATTTCCATAAAATAAATAATTTTCAATTTAATTATAAGAGTTTTATTGAATATTTATTAAAATCAATTTCTAATAAATAATCAATTATATCAAGTTGTTAGTGTGACCCATTAGTATCATTTGTTAATTAACAATATCACTTTAATATGACTGTTAAGCATACTAGACCTTTCAATTTGCCCTTCTATTATTTTAATAAAATAAAAGCTAACGGTTGGGTTCTAATGTTGTGAGGGTTAAAAATCAATCGTGAAAATTTTTGAAAGCACAAGGATCATCTATGAAAATTTTGAAAACCGGGAACTATAGTCCAGATCCGAGGAAACCACATGGCCGTTTATGATTTTTCCTAAATAAAAATAAAACCAGTTTAGTTATGACTAAAAAGCCAAAAAAAAAAATAATAATAAATAAAATAAAGAACTTAACAAAACATAGGAGTTTTGATTCTTTTGATCATCGAAGTATGATAATTGATTATATTTAGTCATTAAAAATCTAATCACGTTAAATTGGACCTTAAAATCTCTTTTTTTTGTTTGATTC
This sequence comes from Lactuca sativa, assembly GCF_002870075.4. Classification (NCBI taxonomy): domain Eukaryota; kingdom Viridiplantae; phylum Streptophyta; class Magnoliopsida; order Asterales; family Asteraceae; genus Lactuca; species Lactuca sativa. The sequence goes on along the minus strand of NC_056630.2, from coordinate 206,359,082 downwards.
GCTCGGTGTAACCTGCTGTAATCGATTACTCGGTTCGCTTGCGTACATGACATGCTAAATTAGAGGATGAACTTCTATTCATTTTTTGGTTTTTGTAGTCATAACTAAATTTGGTTTTTATTTATATTTATATTTTTTTTATCATTTTTATCATTATCATTTTATTATTTTTTTGTTTAAATTTTCATCAATTTGATAATTTTCTTTTGACCTTTTATTTTCTACTTTTTGTAATCTTAGTTATTTATGGTTTTTCTAATATTTATTTATTTATTTTGATTCAAGTAAATGAAAAAAATAGAAGATTGTAACAAGTATTTTTTTATAGAGTCTGATTCGTATTATTTCTTTTATTATTTATTCTAGTCTATTTTCATGCTAAAAAATAATATCTTGAATTTAAACTATTTATATCATATATAAAAATATGATTTAATTTGCAAGTTATATTTTAATAAGTTTAGCTATTTTTTCTATTTTAATAATTATAAATTGTAAGTATCACACATTAAATTGAAATAAAAAAACAATCGAAAAAACATAAATGATCCAAATTATAAAAAAATAGAAAAAAAAAACTCAAAAACCAAAAATGTATTATGTTCTAATATATTCATTTACTTTATACTTCTTGAAAATGGTCAAAAAAATTATCAAATTGACGAAAAATAAAAAAAATTAAAATATAGGAAAAAAATTAAAACCAAGTTTAGATTTGAATAAAAAAATCAAAAATAAATGAAAATAAAGAATTTTAAAAAATTATATAAAACTGAGTTTAGTTTTAATAAAAAAATTGAAAATTTTCAAAGTTTTGGGAAGAAAAAAATAAATAAAACGAAAAAAAGTTAAAACCAAGTTTAGTTTTAACTAAAATATCAAAAAATGAAAATAAGAACTTAAAAAAAAACATAAAACTGAGTTTATTTAGTAAAGAAAATAAAATTTTCAAAATTCGGAGTTTAATTTAGAACGAATAGAAGTTCAAGGTTTAATTTAGCATGCTACGTAGGCATGAGAACATAATAACCGATTACAATAGGTTGTAAGAGGAAAATCGAGCCTAAAATGAGACTTTATGGTCCAATTTAGCATGGATGATATAGCAGCTAAACAAAGTCATTTTGATTCTTCCATAGTAAAAAAAAAGTCAAAATTCCTTATTTAAATTGGACACTTGTTAATTTGAATCTTTAATTCAATATTTATAGAGAACCAATAAACTAATCACTATAAATAAAGTTTTCAAATAAAAATACTATATTTTTTTAGTTTTAGAAAAATAATAACTTTATTCGAAATGCCTAATTCCGGAGTATTGTTCATATTCTGAAGTTTATTTATTTATTTATTGTTTTAATTTTCAATGATTTTTTATATATATTTTTTGGGATTTCAAAATGTTATATTTTTGGATGTTTGATGTATCATTTTTCAATAAAACATTTAATTTAATGCACTAATATACGACAGAGTCTACATTAATATGTTTTTTAACATTTTGTTAAATTTAAGTAATAATGTAAATTTTTTCTTGAAATTTCGAAATTGTTATTCGATTTTTAGACTTGTTATCAAATTTCTTTTAGAAAATCCAAAATTTTAGTTTGGAATCCGTAATGTTGGTCTAGAATTTGGAATGTCATTCCGAAATTAGTCAAAAAAATATTTTTTTTCTTCGTCCGGAATACCCTATTCCGAACAAAATTGTTATTTTTGCAAAAACAAAAATAAAAGTTGGTTATTTTTAAATACATATTAAAAATTAAAAATTACTTAATTTCCCTTGAAATTATTGAGTTCGTATATTAAAAAATAAATTACCATATTAGCAAATTTTGTCTATGTTTGACAAACTTTTAGAAAATAGCAAAAATATCATCAAATTCGCAATCTGGTTAATAACAAAATATTGCGACTTGCGAGTTGCGGAACAACCATTCTCACAAAAAGTTGTTTCAAATCTATAGAGTTGCAAACTACCATTGAATTTCAAAATAAACATTGAAAAGTTAAAGTTGTTGACAATAACTTTTGTTAATTTCACAATAACCCAAGTTACGAACAACCCCTTCAATTTTAAAATATCCATTTTTTTGAAAACTTGTTGACAACAAGTTTTATCGATTTTAAAACCGAATTTTTTGAAATTTATTAGTTACGAAATTGTGGTTTTTTGTTCTATATTTAATCATATAGTATATTTAGACTGTTAAGTTATTCGTCATTTCATGAACATATTCAACTACTAAACATATGACCATTTTATATAACTTTTTTTAATTAAATTAAACTAAAAATACACTAAAAGCATAGATTTATTTTTAAACTAGTTTTTTCCATTCAACTAAAATGAGACATTAAATTAATAACAAAAACTACATTAATTATTACAAAAAAGTGCAATGTTAAAAAAACATAAAAATGTCAAAAATAAATTAAAAAAACTACCTCCTATTCATATATTTTGCTCGAACGGACTCTCATTCCGAGAAAAATCTTCAAGTCTTCGCCTCATAGTCCTTGAGTTTCATTTCCAATATCTCCAAATTGGTTTTTGTTTGAATTGACGTTTGCGCTTGTATCGTTTTTTGTTACACGTGACTCATCATCATCGCCTTGCTCTCTTGTAGTTAAATTGTAGCACTCGATTCCTGGTATGTCTTTAAGTTCAAGGAAATATTGCCATTTATTCTGGGACTCGACTGTTGATCGGGGGTTTAAGTAACCTACTCGACGAGTCGGAAGACCGACTCGACAAGTAGGAGCTGTCTGGACAAACCCTCATATTTAGGGTTTGCACCTTATTTAAACAACTTAACTCGCCCCAAACCAACCTCCATCGTCCCTCTCACTTCCAGAATACCCCAACTCGAAACCCTAGCTTTGTTTGAGTGCTCTCAAGCCATTTTGTGCATCTTTTTGTGTGTTTGAGGTTAGAGAAGGAGAAGGAAGTTTGGAAGTTCAAGTAGAAGCAAGGAGATCTAGAAGTTCTACGCCATTCTCAGCTCATTTGAGGTAAAAAGCTGGAACCTTGGCCATTTATCTCTTAGATGTTGTTTTGGGGTAGTTTTTACCCTTTTAATGAGTATAAAGAAGCAAAAATCGAATTTGGTGAACGTGCTTAGAGTTGCACTTTGGATTTGGGGCTATTGGGGGCCTTTATGGCATAAAGGTGCCAACTTTGTTGCCATAAACAGCCCATGCATCTTGTAGACCTCCTTTTATGGCTTTTTGAGCCAAAGGCCCCATGCATGTGCATCAAGCTTGAAGCTTTACGTATAAATAGGACCCTAGGAGGCCAGATCTATGATTTTGACGCATTAAGTCCCACTAAAATCGACTGTATGGTTTTGGACAAAGAGGGACTCGGTGAGTCACCTGGGTGACTCGACGAGTCGGGACGCTATTCCCCCCAAAACGTCTTCTGGAAATAGTTTTGGTTGAGTGGAAGGAACACTCAGCATGCTAGGGGTTTGTTTTGGACCTGGGAATCATAGGAATCGACGAGTGTATGACCAGACTCGACGAGTCCAAGGCAATCTCCCAACTTATGAAGACGGACTCGGTGAGTTCAAGAGGAACTCGACGAGCCATAGACTGAACATTTTCTTATGAATGAAGATGAACTCGGTGAGTCGTTTGAAGATTGTCGGATGTGTGGTTGAAGGCGAACTCATCGAGCTCTTGCTAGAATCAACGGGTAGGGACGGGTTTATGACATTTTGTGGTTATGGGGACTCGACGAGTTGGCGGGCCAACTCGGCGAGTCGAGTCAACAGGATGTTGACTTTGACCATGGGTTTGACTTGGACATTGATTGGGTTTGGGTTGACCCTTGTAAGGATTACGAGTATGAGTATGAGTTGATAACTTGGAAGAGTTGTTATGTAGGGATTGAGGAGTCGGGGAGAGGCGATTTCCACATCGAGGTCAGCACAGACACTACGCGACATCGAGGTGAGTTACCTTCCAGTAGCGGTGGGTCTACGGCCACAATGCCGACCCACCAGTAGGATTTGTTGGAGATGATTTTCTTTGTGATAATTGTGTATGTTTGCTACTACCTGATATGTTTATGTGCTAGCATGATATGTTATATGTGATAGTGGTAGTAGGAGGGGAATAGTCCCCAAGTCCGGGTGAGATAAACTGAAAGGGGTGGGTTGAACACCCCGATATGTCTGACAGGGGTAGGTTAGGCACCCCGGTATGTCTGACAGGGGTAGGTTAGGCACCCCGGTATGCCTAGCAGGGGTAGGTTGAGCACCCCGGTATGCTCAGCATGTTAGGTCGGGCACCCAGATATTTTATAGCGTAGGGTAGGTCGGGCACCGCGTTATGCCTGACAGTATGTGTTATGTATGGTATGTGGTATGATGGGGGAACTCACTAAGCTTTGTGCTTACGGTTTACATTTTTGGTTTTAGGTACCTCTTGAGTGAAGGAGAAGGAGCCGACACGGTAGCAGTACATCACACACGCACTGGATTCCGCACTATGATATTCTTAGGATTGTACTCTGATTTTTATTACTTTTGGTGATTTGGATTTGAGACACGAGACAATGTCTTGGTTAACTATTACTTAATTAAAATGAAATTTTTGGCCTTGAAATTGGGATGTTACAAGTTGGTATCAGAGCCTTGGTTTGAGGGATTCGGGCATGCTCTCCAGTGTGTTTGGACTCAAACTAAGGACTTGGTATTAAAATTTTCAAAAGTAAAATCATTTTATATAAAGGAATTTGAAAAGAATTTGAAAAGAGAAAGAACCTTGAAAAAGAACAAGATGTGTGATGTGCGCGACCAAGCGAGCTCAAGCAAGTTTCCCCCCAAGATACCCATATACGTTATGATATGTTATGTTATGATATAGTTACGAGAATTGTATGCTAGATTAGGGCTGAGGATCTAGGAGGATGCCGTGTATGCCTATTGTATAAGCTTGTAGACTTGCACGCTAGTACTAATCAGTCAGTGATAGGATAGCCTGTTTAGGTTATGCCTGATTGTATGAGCCTTTGAATTGCATGAACAGATTTCCTGATTAGGGGATAAAATGATTTGATTGGATTATGCTAGTTAGATTCTTCACTGTCTGAATGTTTCTTGCTTTATGCTTTGAGGGACTCTTAGTACTGTGAGCTAGCTATTAAGAGAATATGCTAAGTCACATGTGGTACATGCTGGATAATATTAGAGTGATAGATTTGACCCTATTGCGCAACTCTTGTTTGAGTCCAACCGTTCTAGGGATGGGTCATTTATTCGAAGGATTATCTGGTCTATGATGCATGTGGCTATATTCATGAGGTGGCTAGTTGACATTACTGGGAATCTTCCAGCTGCTGAGGACTGGGTGGGTTGGAGAGTTACCCTAGGGTAAGCCTAGGATGGGATTAGCAAAGAGAGTAGTAGTAGTAGAAGGGACTTGGTGAAGTCGAAGCAATCCTTGAGGAAGTACGGATAGATGTGGAAAGTAGTATAGGCCCGTACTACTGAAAGCAGAGAATCCGTACTCGAGTCAATGAGGGCTAAGATGGAATCAGAGAATTGAAGAGTGTATGAGACTTCTCGAGAATTATGTATGATTCTGCCTATTATGTGTTCTGTTTCAGAATGGTGATGATCACATGCCATGGAGGGGGAGGTTCAGGAACAGGAACCGGTTCGGGATCAGGTTTGGGATCAGGTTCGGGTGCAGGTTCCGAGCCAGTGGATGAGGGACTACGCGAGTTCATCGCGTCCGAGATCACTAGAGGTATCGTCGATTCGACCCCTATCATCTTCGGGTCGATCAAGGAAGGGATCATAGAGCTGATGGAGGATCGCCTCAGGGCGTTTAGGAGCGACATGGCACACAGCCAGTTAAGGTCACGCACAATGTCCTTCAAGGACTTTAGGGGTAGTGGTGCGCTGGATTTCCATAGGGCTAAGGACCCCATCGCAGCCAGGAGTTGATTGCAGACATTGAGTCTGCACAGTTGACGAGCTTCTACCCTGAGGGGTCGAAGGTGCAATATGACGCAGGTTGTTTGAGGGATCGGTCCAGGGACTGGTGGGAGTCGGTTGGTGACTCGTTGGGAGCCTCGACTATTGAGGCTATGACTTGGTTGGATTTTGTGACCAGTTTCAGAGCTGAGTTTACGCCGGCTATGGAGCTTCAGCAGCTGGCCAGGGAGTTTCTCAATATGAGGCAGGCGACTGAGTCAGTGGTGGAGATTACTGCCAAGTTTCGGGAGAGGGCATTGTTGGTGCCCCAATATGCGGGAGATGAGGAGATGCGGAAAACCCGCTATCTTGATATGTTACGAGCTGATATCCGGGAGCATGTCAGCTACTCAGCTTGCCCGACCTTGGATTCTATGATCGCCAGGGCAAGAGAAAGCGAGATTGATTTGGAGCACATCCGGAAGAGGAAGGCGGCAGATGGACAGGCGACTAGGGTTTTGGGGAAGAAACCCAAGGGATCCGACGTTAGGTTGATGGGCCATCAGGGCCGGAGCAGCTACGGAAAGTGCGGAAAGCCGCACGAGGGGGTGTGTAGACTAGGGACATCAGGCTGCTATAAATGAGGCAAGACGGGGCACTTCAGCAAGGATTGTACCGCCCCTGCACCCACGTTCCAGTCAGCGGAGTTGTTGTGTTTTCATTGCAACCAACGAGGCCATAAAACGGCCAATTACCGTCAGTTGACAGCAGCAGCGCTAGTGAAGGCGCTAGCTCCAGCGACCCTGCAGATTACAGATGGCCGAAAGGGAAAGACAGAGGCTCCAGTGATGAGGAGCTGAGCCTTCCAGTTGACTACCGAGGAGGCACGCGCCACACACGATGTGGTAACGGGTATGAATTCCTCTCCATAGCTTTTATTATATGTTGATTATTATATTTATATGCAAAGTTATATGTCTTGTTTAGGATCGTTCCATGTGAACGGTATTCCAGTTCAGGTGTTGTTTGATTCAGGTGCTACTCGATCGTTTGTTTCTCTTGCACCTAGCAAGAGGTTCCCTGAGTCTTCGGGCATGCTAGATTTCCCTCTAGTGGTTGAGATTGCTGACGACTGATCAGTTCGAGCCTCGAAGGTTTTCAGAGATTGTGTTTTGAGGCTATTCGAGGAGTGCTACCTGGTAGAATTGGTTCCCATTCCATTGCGTGGGAACAAGGTGATTATAGGCATGGATTGGTTAAGCGCCAATGGGGCAGTGATCAACTGTGTGCAACAGTTAGTTCGGATTAGGACCCCGAATGAAGGAGAGCTGGTGATTCAGGGAGAGAGGCCGGAACACAGAACAACCTTATGTTCGACAGCAAGGGCTAGGTGCTACCTACATCAGGGTTGAAATGGGTATGTCGCCTATGTTATGGATACCCAAGAGGCGGGTAGGGCGATGGTGAACGACGTTCTGGTGGTGCGAGATTACGCGGATGTATTCCCCGAGGAGTTGCCTGGGATACCTCCGGAGCGACAAGTGGAGTTCAGAATCGACCTAGTCCCTGGTGCGGCACCGCTAGCCAAGGCACCTTATCGTTTGGATCCTCCCGAGATGCAGGAGTTGTCTACGCAGCTGCAGGAGCTGTTGGACAAAGGATTTATCAGGCTGAGTATTTCACCTTGGGGAGCCCCGATCCTGTTTGTCAAGAAGAAGGATGGGTCGCATTGCATGTGCATAGATTACCGGGAGCTGAACAAGGTAACGATGAAGAACCGTTACCCACTCCCGAGGATAGATGACTTGTTCGACCAACTTTAGGGAGCATCTTGGTTTTCCAAGATAGACTCGAGGTCAGGATACCATCAGATGAGGGTCACGGATGAGGATATATACAAAAGACTGCTTTCTAGAATCCCTATGGTCACTACGAGTTCGTGGTGATGCCCTTCGGGCTCACCAATGCTCCTGCTGCATTCATGGACCTCATGAACGGTGTGTGAAGACCGATGCTGGATTGGTTTGTGATAGTTTTCATTGATGACATCTTGGTTTACTCCAAGACATAGGAGCAGAATGAGGAGCATCTGCGAGAGGTTTTGGATACCCTGAGGATGGAGAGCTTGTATGCCAAGTTCTCCAAGTGCGAATTCTGGTTGCGCGAAGTGCAGTTTCTTGGGCACCTTGTCAACCAGAACGGGATATTGGTTGACCCGGCCAAAGTGGAGGCCGTGATGAGATGGGAGGTTCTGAAGAGTCCATATGAGATTCGGAGTTTCCTCGGATTGGTGGGATGTTACCGGAGATTCATTCAGGATTTCTCCAAGATACTTGTACCTTTGACCCGGCTGACGAAGAAATCCTTTGTTTTTCGCTGGGGGCCTGAGCAGCAGGTAGCGTTTGAGACATTGAGAGAGAGAGACTGTGCAAGGCGCCGATCCTCATCCTGCCCGAGGGCTTGGAGGATTTCGTGGTGTATTGTGATGTGTCCATTTTAGGTTTGGGTGCAGTTTTGATGCAGAGAGGACATGTCATCGCCTACTCCTCAAGGCAGCTGAAGCCTCACGAGGCGAACTACCCGACGCATGATTTGGAGTTGGGGGCGGTCGTCTTTGCCCCCAAGATTTGGCGACACTACCTCTATGGGGTCCGATGTACCATCTACACGGACCACAAAAGTTTGAGGTATCTTATGGATCAGCCGAATCTGAACATGAGGCAGCGACGGTGGTTAGACGTGGTGAAGGATTACGATTGTGAGATCCTTTATTACCCGAGGAAGGCCAATGTTGTGGCCGATGCGCTTAGCCGTAAGACAGCGCCAATCAGGGACATTTGCATGAGGATAACCATGGTGACTCTACTTTTGGAGCAGTTCCGAGAGGCCCAGCTAGAGGCCGTGAAGGAGGAACATCGGAAGAGCGAACACATTGTGGATCAGGTTTCCTCCTTCAATTACGACAGCCGAGGCTTATTGACTCTAAATTGTAGGGTATGGGTTCCCTATCATGGGGATGTGCGCCAGGTTCTGATGGAGGAGGCACACAAATCCCGATTCTCAATTCATCCCGGGGTGACGAAGATGTACAGAGATCTTCGACCCGATTACTGGTGGCCCTGCATGAAGCGGGACGTCGCCTGGTACGTAGAACGATGCTTGACCTGCAGGAAGGTCAAGGCCGAGCACCAGAGGCCGCACAACAAGATGCAGCCGCTGGACATTCCCATGTGGAAATGGGAAGGTATTACGATGGATTTCACCACCAAACTCCCCAAGACTACACAGGGAGTGGATTCGATTTGGGTCATCGTCGATCCGTTGACCAAGAGTGCCAACTTCATACCGATCCAGGAGAGCATCTTGGCCGAGAAGTTGGCCGATATATACATCCGAGAGGTAATAGCTCGGCACGGAGTGCCAGTTTTAGTGATTTCGAACCGAAACATGCGATTTACTTCCAGGTTCTGGAAGAAGTTTCACGACTAGTTGGGTACTCGTCTACACTTCAGTACAACATTCCACCCGTAGACAGATGGGCAAAGTGAGCGGACCATCCAGACTTTGGAGGATATGTTGCGGGCATGTGTCCTAGACTTCGGGGGTAGCTGGGATACCTACCTTCCATTAGCTGAGTTCTCGTACAACAACAACTATCACACGAGTATTGATCGTCCTCCCTTCGCGATGTTGTACGGAAGGAAGTGCAGGACCCCGATATGTTGGGGCGAAGTCGGACAGAGAGTCATGGGGAGCACCGAAGTGGTGCTCAAGACAACAGAGAGGATTCGGCAGGTTAGGACCTAGAGTTCCAGGTCAGAGATATGGTCCTCCTGAAGGTATCGCCTTGGAAAGGTGTCATTCGATTCAGGAAGCAGGGCAAGTTGGGCCCCAGGTATATCAGACCTTTTAGGGTTGTTTCCCGGGTGGGCAAGGTGGCGTATAGGCTGGACCTGCCAGCCAAACTCAGTCAGATTCATAGTACATTTCACGTCTCCCAGTTACGGAAGTGCCTGGTGGACGACTCAGCAGTGATACCCTTGGAGGATATTCAGGTGGATGACAGCCTGAATTATATCGAGCGGCCAGTAGCGATCCTCGATAGGAGGTCTAAGAATCTGAGGAACAAGAGGTTGGAGTTGGTGAAGGTGCAATGGAAGCACCGCAAGGGATCAGAATGGACTTGGGAGCCGGAGGAAGAGATGAGGGAGCACTACCCCGAGCTTTTTCCAGATTCAGCAGCAGACTTCGAGGATGAAGTCTAAAATATGCGAGGGAGATTTGTAGTACCCGATTCCTGGTACGTATTTGAGTTCTAGGAAATATTTCAATTTACTCTGGGACTCGACGAGTTGGAGGTCCAACTCGTCGAGTAGACTCGACTGTTGATCGGGGGTTTAAGTGACCTACTCGACGAGTCGGAAGACCGACTCGACGAGTAGGAGCTGTCTGGAAAAACCCTCATATTTAGGGTTTTCACCTATTTAAACAACTTAACTCGCCCCAAACCAGCTTCCATGGTCCCTCTCACTTCTAGAATACCCCAACTCGAAACCCTATCTTTGTTTAAGTGATCTCAAGCCATTTTATGCATCTTTTTGTGTGTTTGATGTTAGAGAAGGAGCAGGAAGTTTAGAGAAGCAAGGAGATCCAGATGTTCTACTCCATTCTCAGCTCATTTGAGGTAAAAAGCAGGAACCTTGGCCATTTGTCTCTTAGATTTTGTTTTGGGGTTGTTTTTACCCTTTTAATGAGTATAAAGAAGCAAAAATCGAATTTGGTGAACATGCTTAGAGTTGCAATTTCGATCTGGGGCTATTGGGGGCCTTTATGGCATAAAGGTGCCAACTTTGTTTCCATAAACACCCCATGCATCTTGTAGACCTCCTTTTATGGCTTTTTGAGACAAAGAGGGACTCGACGAGTCACCTGGGTGACTCGGCGAGTCGGGACGCTATTTCCCCCAAAACTTCTTTTGGAAATGGTTTTAGTTGAGTGGAAGGAACACTCAGCTTGCTAGGGGTTTGTTTTGGACCTGGGAATCATAGGACTCGACCAATGTATGAACAAACTCGACGAGTCCAAGGCAATCTCCCAACTTTTGAAGACGGGCTCGGCGAGTTCAAGAGGAACTCGGCGAGCCATAGACTGAACATTTTCTTATGAATTAAGATGAACTCGGCATGTTCAAGAACGAACTCGACAAGTCGTTTGAAGATTGTCTGATGTTTGGTTGAAGTCGAACTCGTCGAGCTCTTACTAGACTCGACGGGTAGGGACAGGTTTATGACATTTTGTGGTTATGGGGACTCGACGAGTTGGTTGGCCAACTCGGGAGTCGAGTCAACAAGATGTTGACTTTGACCATGGGTTTGACATGGACATTGATTGGGTTTGGGTTGACCCTTGTAAGTAGTACGAGTATGAGTATTAGTTGATAACTTGGAAGATTTGTCGTGTAGGGATTGAGGAGTCGAGGAGAGTCGATTTCCACATCGAGGTTAGCACAAACACTACACGACATCGAGGTGAGTTACCTTCCAGTAGCGATGGTTCTACGGCCACAACGCCGACCCACCGGTAGGAGTTGTTGGAGATGATTGTCTTTCTTTTAATTGTCTATGTTTGCTACTACCTGATATATTTATGTGCTAGCATGATATGTTATATGTGATAGTGGTAGTAGGAGGGGAATAGTCCCTAAGTCCGGGTGAGATAAACCGGAAGGGGTAGGTCGGACTATTGGATAAGGTGTCTAAGTCCATAACTATTTCTGGTATGTACTTGACCCGACCCGGCATGATCCATTTGGGTTGCATGGCACCATGCAATTGGATAGACTAAATCAGAGAAGTAACACTTGTGGATTATTAATATATTATAAGTTCTAATATATTAATAATATTATTTAATTAGTTTGATCAAGAATTAATTTAGAATTATTTAAGTGATCAAAAGATAACTAATTAAATATATGGGTTGATTATGTAAATCATCCATAACTTGTATAGTGGGCTAAGAGGCTCCATGGATTATCAAGTTGGGTGCCACCCATAGGATGCTCCATGGATGCTCCATGGGAGTTACAAACCCATGGTTCATGGAAATGAAGAGTCATAATACATTAGGGTTTACATGGTGTAACCCTAGATGTGTCAACACTATATAAGGAACCCATTCTCCACCAAAATCGGCTACACATGAACAAGTGAGGGATAGGCTGATTTTTGCAAGTGTAAGATTCTCACAAATTTTACTCCTTTGCATTTGGTGTTGTGTGAAGCATTTGAGGCATCACACTTGGGGTGCTAGGCTCACAAGGTTTCAAGGATCATAAGCAACAACAAGGTAAGTTATTCTATCTTCCATTCAAGTTAAAAATTGTTCCCCATGTATGCTAGAAAGGAATATAACCTTGGAATTCAACTATGCATTATAACTAGAAAAACATAGATCCAAGGTTATTAGGGTTGCATGTACACTTAGGAAGTGTTAGAATGCTCAACACCCGTCAGTGGTATTAGAGCCTAGGCTTGTTTGTTTGTTATTTGTGCAAAATTGTTGAAAAAAAGTCGATTTTGTGATGTCTGCCTGCTGAACTCGGCGAGTCCATGGGGGTACTTGCCGAGTTCATGTGTAAATTCATCATACTCGCCGAGTAGGTTCGTGCACTCGACGGGTAGGAGGCTCAGAATGCAAATTTTTGACTTTTGTTACTGGAAATGGACTAGAAACATTACCCTAAATTGTTTTGGTACTTGAAAACTTGTTTTAGATGGTGTAATGTTTATGCTAATCCATTTTCAATGGCAATTATCAAAATTACAAGTTTTTAAGTGTAATTTTTGATTCTTGAAAGTGTTCATATTCATGTTCTTGAACTTATGAAGATTAGATGATCATAGGAATTGCTTGTAACCTTCATGGTAGTTTAATTCATGACCATAATGTGTTTATAGGAGTCCATAACTTCTCCTCAAGTTATGGAAAATCAAAAGTCACACTTTTATTAAAGCCATTAAAAGAACACAACAGTTATAAAAATGAAGAGTCTTCATTTTTATTACTCAATTAACTCATAAGTTATAAGAAATGAAAAGTTTTGAAAGTTTACAAAACTTGCCCTCAAGTTTTGGAACAAGTAAAGTCTTGATTAAAACTTTAGTTCCAACCCTTAAATTTTAATAGTTAAAATTCAACCCTTATACTTTATAATATTATAAGTTAATAATATATATATATATATATATATATATATATATATATATATATATATATATATATATATATATATATATATATATATATATATATATATATATATATAAGATCAAGTCGTCTTACACGCCTCATTCACGAAGCCGGTCTATAAGGGGGGTATAAGGTTGTTGCCTATAAAATGGCAACTTAATGGGTGTCCACTCTCACCCACCGCTTCCTTGATCGGTGGAGGGTCGTTAGCCGAGCGGGTAAGACAAGGACTTATAAATTCTCATTAAAAGTAGATGAATATTATAAAGTAACTAAATGTTTTATTAAATTCCCAATCTTAGTTACTTTAGGAAAATTGTGAATAAGGTGCTAATCCATGAAATTACACTTTACACTTTGTTTAAGTCGTTGATGGAGCGTGTGTGGTTAGCCGACACAATAAATTGGACTTAACAAGGTAGGTAAAGGGCGACTTAAGGTTTATCATAGTATCGGTGGAGCATGTGTGGTTTACCGACACATCGATTGAGTGATAAACTTTAAGGGTACCAAGTGATTTGCATGGTTACTTCACACCTCGTTTTGTAATCCTCGGTATCCAAGTCACAAAACTTGGAGGGCACACTCGAGATTGAAACATGCCTTTGAAAAGTTCATTGAATCTCAAAAGAATCTAGGAATTTCTACAAACCAATGAAAAACCTAATATTTAATATTTCATTTTTCATGGTGGAAATTGGTGAATCTTCATTCACCTACCTTTCAAATATGTTATAGCTTCGATTACGACATACCTCTTCTAAGTTATAATATATTGTGATTGGATCCTAGCCTTAATATTACATTTGGGTGTTTTATTAAGGACTCTCTTAATATCTAAACTAATCTTGTCCTCTTCTTTTAGATGTCTTCAAACAACGCTGCTTCTGGGTCTAATCCTAATGGCTCCTTTACCCTTATGAACTTGTGTGGGAAAGTCACTTTTGATGGATCCAACTTCAATGAATGGATCAGAAACATAAGGATGATTACCCGCTACGAGGACAAAGAATATATCCTCGATAAGGAGCTTAAGGAGATTGATGAGACCACTACAACTCCCCAGGAGATCGCTGACTTCCAGGCACATGAAAGGGATGCTACCAAAGTGGCATGCATCATGTTGGCCACCATGACAGCTGAACTCCAAAAGTCCTATGAGGACTTCTATCTTTTTGAAATGCACCAAGATCTGATGGAAAGATACCATCAAAGTGCACAACAAGAGAGGTATGAAATCATCTGCTCCATGATAACAACCATGATGAAGGACGGAGAGTCTGTCACGAGCCACATGCAGAAAATGCAAAGGTATGTGGATCGGTTGCTGAAGCTTAATGTGAACTTCCCTGAGGAGCTTGCAATAGATATCATTTTGCACTCCTTACCATCATGCTATGATCAATTCCGCATGACATATCACATGAATAAGGAAGAGGTCACACTCAACAAACTTCAAGGACTTCTCAAGACCGCATAAACAGGTCTTAAGGGGAAGTCGGTTGTTAACACTCCTACTCCAAACTTCGCCCCGATTTTGGCAATCAGGAAAAGCCGAGGGAAGAAGAGGAAGAGCTCTTCGAAGGGTACCCAGGCTAGGACCCTTGATGGCCCTTCTTCAAGTGGAACCAAGAAAGGTTTCATCACTCCTTCTTCTGACCCAAAAGAGGCTGAATGCTTCTATTGCCATGAAAAGTCACATTGAAAGCAGAACTTCCCAAAGTACCAGCAAGATGTGAGGGATGAGAAAGTTAAACCCAACCATGCAGGTATTTACACTATCTTATCTAATAACTCACCCCTTTCTAACTCTTGGGCCCTTGATACCGGTTGTGGTATTCATATTTGTTCTGATTTGTAGGGACTAAGAAGAAGTGAGAATGTGGAGCAAGGAAGAATAAAATTAAACATGGGGAATAGGAAAGCCTTACCTGTCACCAAGATTGGAGTTTATACTTTATCGCTAAGTAGTGGGTTTAATTTAGATTTGAATAAATGTTATTATTCGCCAGAAATGGCAAGAAATATTATTTCCTTTCATGCATTGTATAAACAAGGTTTCACCTTTTCATTTGATAATGAAGTTGGTTGGATTAATACTTTCTTTAATAATGTTCTTTATTTTAAAGCATTACCTTGTGATGGTGTGTATGAAACTGTATTTGTGGTTGACAACTTAGGAAATAATGTTTTATGTATTGATTATGTTAATGATAATAACTTGGATAAAGCATCATTATGGCATTGTCGTCTTGGACATATAAGCAAGAAACGCACTGGCCAACTCCAAAAGGATGGAGTCTTGGAGTCATTTGACCTAAAGTCAGATGATAGTTGCGAATCATGCTTACTTGGAAAAATGACAAAGTCACCCTTCACAGGTTATTGTAATAGGGGTGAAGGTTTTTTGGATCTTGTACACACGGATGTGTGTGGCCCCTTTAAACATGCCACAAGGGATGCTAATTGTTATTATTTGACTTTTACTGATGATTACAGTAGATATGGATATGTCTACTTAATCAAGCATAAGTCAAAGACTTTTGAGAGGTTTAAATAGTTTAAACAGGAAGTCGAGAATCAATTGGGCAGGAAAATTAAGATGCTTCGATTCGATCGAGGTGGTGAGTATCTTAGTTCAGAGTTCCTCGACTATCTTAGGGAATGTGGGATTGTCTCACAATTGACACCTCCCAGGACACCGAAGTTGAATGGTGTGGCTGAGAGGAGTAATCGAACCTTGTTGGACATGGTTCGTTCCATGATGAGTCGAGCTTCACTACCAATCTCATTTTGGGGGTATGCCATAGAGATTGCCACCCATATCCTTAATCTGGTCCCTACAAAGAATGTTGCCAAAACTCCTCATGAGATGTGGACTGGTAAAGTACCCAAACTAGACCACATCAAGATTTGGGGTTGCGAGGCTTTCGTGAGACGCGAGACTCATGATAAGCTCGAACCTCGAAGCGAGAGGTGTATTTTCATCGGCTACCCACATCAATCCTTTGGTTACCTCTTCTACAAACCTAGTGAAAATGTGGTTTTGTAGCTAGGAGGGCGTTCTTGAGAGAGAGAGAGAGAGAGAGAGCTCATAAGCCAAGGAAAAAGTGGGAGGCAAGTTGATCTTGAAGAAATTCAAGAGTCAAGCAGTGAAGGAACTTCAAACCCTAGCACTCAACTTGAGGAGGAAACTCTTGTTGAGCCAATTGACTAGTATGTACCTCTGAGGAGTTCCACAAGTGTTAGGAATGCACATGAGCATTACTATGGATTCCATATTACTACGGAAGGTGATACACTTATTAGTGATGAGACACTGATAGGTATGGATGAACCTAACAGTTACACGGAAGCCATGACAGGCCCTGAGTCAGCCAAGTGGAAAGAGGCAATGGACAGCGAGATACAGTCCATGTATGAAAATCAAGTTTGGAACTTGGTTGAGAATGTACGAGGTCGTAAGATTGTAGGGTGCAAATGGATCTTCAAGAAGAAGACTGACATGGACGGTAACGTACACACTTATAAGGCACGACTGGTTGCAAAGGGTTTCTCACATACTCCGAGAGTTGATTATGATGAGACCTTTTCTCCAGTGGCCAAGATTAAGTCTATTAGGGTTCTGTTAGCCATACCTACATTTCATGACTATGAAATATGGAAAATGGATGTCAAAACCGCTTTCCTTAATGGAAAGTTGGCTGAGGATGTTTACATGAGTCAGCCAGAGGGTTTTGTCAATACAGAGTACCCTAATAGAGTCTGTAAGCTTGAAAAATCCATTTATGGATTAAATCAAGCACCTCGCAGATGGAATCTTTGCTTTGATGAGAAAGTCAAAGAATTTGGCTTTTCTAGGAGTGAAGATGAATCTTGTGTATATGTCAAGGCTAGTGGGAGTATAGTTAGGTTTTTAGTATTGTATGTGGATGACATACTACTCATAGGAAATGACATCCCAACTCTGTAATAAGTTAAGTCTTGGCTTGGGAAGTGTTTCTCTATGAAGGACCTAGGAGAAGCTGTCTATATTCTAGGGATAAGGATCTTGAGAGACCGGAGTAAAAGACTAATTGGACTTAGTCAGAGTACCTACTTGGATAAGGTGCTGAAGAGATTCAGCATGCAGGTCTCCAAGAAAGGAGAGTTACCCATCCAAAGTAACGCCAGATTGATTAAGGCACAAAGCCCTAGTACCGAGGCTAAGATAGCAGAAATGAGTCGAAAACCTTATGCTTCGGCTGTAGGATCGATCATGTATGCTTTGACGTGTACTCGACCTGATGTAGCCTTTGCCTTTAGCATGGTTAGCAGGTATCAGGGGAACCCTGGCAAGGCACACTTGATTGCGGTAAAGAATATCCTCAAGTACCTACGGAGAACTAAGGAATGGGTCCTTACCCTCGGTGGGAGTGATGACTTGAGAGTTGTAGGGTATAATGATGCTAGCTTTCAGATTGATAGGGATAATTTCCGCTCTCAGTCGGGCTGGGTCTTTACCCTAAACGGAGGAGCAATTTCTTGGAAGAGTTCCAAGCAAGAGACAGTGGCTGATTCAACTTGAGAATCAGAGTATATAGAAGCTAGCGAGGTAGCAAAGGAGGCGATATGGCTGAAGAACTTCATTGGAGACATTGGAGTTGTACCAGCTATTAAGGAGCCAATGGAAATTTTCTGTGATAGTGAAAGTGTTGTTGCCTTAGCCAAGGAAACAAGGGATCACGGGAGATCCAGACACATCGACAGAAAATACCATTTCATTAGAGATCTAATAGAAGAAGGACTCTTCGTGGCAAAGAGGGTATCATCGGATGAGAATCCAGCAGATCCCCTCACGAAGGGACTGACTCGGATTAAGCATCTCCAGCATGCTCGAAGAATAGGGCTGAAGGATGATATTAAATTTAGTAGTTAGATAACCTTGAAATTTGTAAAGTGTAATTGACATTAGATGATGAATAAAAGGTGTTTTTTTATGAGTAAAGTGTTGCTATCTCTTGTCGATCGTTTACTATATTTCTTTTGCATGTTTTGACTTCCAGAATAATTATGTTTGGTATATCATATTATTCGAACCTCCATAGTCGGTAATATGTCAGAAGTAGGTATGAATCTAGACTATCATGATTGGTTGCAGAGGTCTAAGTTGTTGGACATGGCTACAACAATCATGAGTGCTCATAAGTTCTGAGCATTGGACTCAACCCACACTGACTGGAATCACTTCATGGAATTTATCTTGAGTGATCGTGAGACAGTAATATCATATAAGTCTTCAAACCTGGAGATATGATTTGTTACTTATGAATTGGTTATGCATCGATTGTACGAAAACGCATTGGTAACTCGATGTTATAAAACGTGCTTTTGTGTATAATTCAATGAGTGGTAGAACAAACATATTAGTAAAAGTTTATCTGTTCCTTCTTGGATTAGAAGCTGATATCTGGGCCCCTCGATGATTTTGTTTTGACCTATGTACCGGGCCCGGTCAGAACTAAGTTGATGTGTTCAATTAAGTTCTTTGTCAAACAAATCGGAAATCAGGAAACAAACTGCTAGATAATAAGTAAGACATTGTTCCATGTATTTGTCCGACTGATATCTAGAACAGAGGATTAAATGATCACTTATCTTAAATGGTGTATCATCATCTTCTCAGTTTCGAGAGACCTTGAAAGAGTTACGAATGCTGTTCGGTTCCTGGAGTATTACAGTTATAGTTATTAGACTTATCCAAGTGGGAGACTATTGGATAAGGTGTCTAAGTCCATAACTATTTTTGGTATGTACTTGACCCGACCCGACATGGTCCATTTGGGTTGCATGGCACCATGCAATTGGATAAGCTAAATGAGAGAAATAACACTTGTGGATTATTAATATATTATAAGTTCTAATATATTAATAATATTATTTAATTAGTTTGATCAAGAATTAATTTAGAATTATTTAAGTGATCAAAAGATAACTAATTAAATAGATGGGTTGATTATGTAAATCATTCATAACTTCTATAGTGGGCTAAGAGGCTCCATGGATTATCAAGTTGGGTTCCACCCATAGGATGCTCCATGGATGCTCCATGGGAGTTACAAACACATGGGTCATGGAAATGAAGAGTCATGACACATTAGGGTTTACATGGTGTAACCCTAGATGTGTCAACACTATATAAGGAACCCATTCTCACAACGTTTACTCCTTTGCATTTGGTGTTGTGTAAAGCATTTAAGGTCAGTGTGCGAGATCGTCAGGGCTCGGGATGCAAGATGGCCTCAGCAACGGAGAGAAATGGAAGAATTTTTGGTATAAGAATGGCTGAAGTCGGACCTGCTATTTATAGTAGGGATTTTGGACCCCCACGTTGTGACTTAGGATCTTATCCTCGTAGACTTGCCATTTGCGTTCCTAGCTTCGGAAGGTGTCACAATTCCAGTTTCACGTCGTGAATTTGATGTCTACGTCGTGGGTTTGGATTCTATCCCCTCGCAGCCTCGTCATACCTTCTAGATTCCGAGATATGGATAAATGACTCCTCACGTCGTGAATTTGAATCCTATCCTCTCGCAGCATCTAGATTCCGAATTATGACAGAATGTCGTGAGCGTCATAAAACTCACGTCGTGAATTAGCTAGTTTAGATTTTTTTTAAAAAGCTAAATCTTCGGAATGCCATAACTTTTGCATACGAACTCCGTTTTTGACGTTCTTTATATGCATTCGTAGGAATTTACAAGTACTACAACTCTCTTTTAGAATTAAGTAGCTAATTCTAATTCTATTTTATATTCCTCTTATTATAGAGATTTATAGTGTTCGGTTTATCATAACTTCTTCATGTGAAGTCAGATTCAGACGTTCTCTATATTTTTGGAATCGTATGGACGTATACTTTGAGTTGTATCATAAAGAAAGTTCATATTTGTATTAGAATTTATCATAAAATACATAACACTCTTATCACATTACTAGGTTAACATAATCACATTACATGATTGGCATAATCACACGTGATTGTCTATTGACTTATTTTGACTAGTGTTACATTCTCCCCCCGTTAGAACAATTTCGTCCTGAAATTTATCTTGGTGATAGGGTTTTGTCAAACAGTTGGGGGTATTTTTCTTTCATCTGATCTTCACGTTCCCAAGTAAATTTAGGTCCTCGCAAAGAGTTCCATCGAACTTTCACTATGGGAATACAACTTTTCTTTAATCGTTTGACTTCTCGATCCATGATCTCGACAGGTTCTTCTACAAAGTTGAGTTTGGTATTGACTTGTATCTCATCGAGAGGTACCACAAGAGTGTCATCGGATAGACATTTTGAGATTTGATAGGTGAAATACATCGTGTACATTACTTAGCTCTTGAGGCAACTTGAGTTGGTATGCGACAGAACCAATTCTAGTTAGAATTTTAAAAGGTCCTATATACCGTGGGTTTAGTTTTCCTCGCTTACCGAATCGAATTACACCTTTCCAAGGAGAGACCTTCGACATTACTTTATCTTCAACTTGGAATTCTAAAGCTTACGTCTTACATCAGCATAGCTCTTTTGACGATCACGTGCAGCCTTTAATCGATCCTTAATTTGCACAATCTTTTCAGTTGTCTCATGGATTATTTCTGGTCCAGTACGTAAGGTATCGCTTGTATGTTCTCTGGCCATCTGCGTATCTCCAACTTCTGCCCAACATACTGGGGAACGACATTTTCGTCCATAAAGAGCCTCAAACGGTGCAACCTTGATGCTGGTGTGATGACTATTGTTGTAGGAAAACTCAATTAATGGTAAATAAGTATCCCATGCATTTCCAAAGTCTATTACACTGGCTTAGAGCATATCTTCTAAAGTATGAATGGTTCTCTCACTCTGACCGTCAGTCTGTAGATGGTAGGCTATACTCATGTCTAGACGTGTTCCTAAGGATTTTTGTAGAGATTGCCAAAATCGTGAAGTGAATCTACTATCTCGGTCAGAAATAATAGAACTTGGAACTCCATGCAATCTAACAATTTCCTTAAGATAAACTCTAGTCAGCTTCTCCATCTTGTCGTTCTCCTTAATTGGTAAGAAATGGGCGGACTTAGTCAATCTATCGACTATTACCCAAATAATGTCGAACCCGCTAGGAGTTTTGGGTAACTTAGTGATGAAGTCCATTGAAATCTGCTCCCATTTCCATTCAGGTATTTCCGGTTGTTGAAGTAAACCTGAAGGCTTTTGATGTTCTGCCTTCACTCTAGAACAAGTCAAACGTCTGCTCACATAAGTAGCAATTTCTGCCTTCATGTTTGGCCACCAATTATGTACTTTTAAATCTAAGTACATTTTGTCAGAACCTGGATGCACGGAATATCTGGACTTTTGGGCTTCTTCTAAGACCAAGTCCCTGATTCCACCGAACTTAGGCGTCCAAATTCGGTTCATAAAGTGTCACATTCCGTCATCTTTTTGTATAAGTTGCTTTTCCATTCCTCGCAAAGCTTCGTTCTTGATGTTTTCTTCTTTTAGAGCCTTAAGTTGAGCTTCTCTAATTTGTGCGGTAAAGTTAGAATGGATAGTTATAGTTAATGCTCGTACCCGTCAGGGTTTAATATATTCTTTCCGGCTCAAGGCATCTGCTACCACGTTTGCCTTTCCGGGATGTTAACGAATCTCACATTCGTAATCATTCAACAATTCAACCCATCTTCATTGTCTCATATTAAGATCTTTTTGGTCGAAGATGTGCTGGAGACTCTTGTGGTCGGTAAAAATAGTACACTTAGTACCGTATAGGTAATGTCTCCAGATTTTTAGTGCCAAAACTACAGCTCCCAATTCAAGATCATGGGTAATGTAATTATTCTCATGCACCTTAAGTTGTCGTGATGCATAGGCGATAACTTTTCCTCTTTGCATCAACACACATCCCAATCCTTGATTTGATGCATTGCAGTATACAACGAAATCTTCTGTCCCCTCTGGAAGGGATAACATTGGTGCACTACAAAACATTTGCTTTAGTTTCTGAAAAGCAGCTTCTTGTTTGTCTTCCCAGTTGAACTTCGTATCTTTCTGGGTTAGTGTTGTAAGCGGCTTGGCTATTTTGGAGAAATTCTTTATGGATATGCGGTAATAGCCAGCAAGTCCTAGGAATTAATGCACCTCTGTTGGCATCTTTGGTGCTTCCTAATTCCTGATTGGTTCAACTTTGGATGGGTCAACATGAATTCCTTTGTTGCTAACTACATGACCTAAAAATTGTACTTCTCTAATCCAAAACTCACATTTGGAGAATTTAGCGTACAACTTTTCTTTTCTTAGTAGTTCCAAGATTATTTGTAGGTGTTGACCATGTTCTTCCTTGGTTCGTGAATATATCAATATATCATCGATAAATATAATCACGAATTTATCCAAGTATGGTTTGCAAACACGATTCATGAGATCCATAAACACTGCTGGGGCGTTGGTCAATCCAAAAGACATAACTAAGAACTCATAATGACCATAACGAGTTCTAAATGCTGTTTTTGGAATGTCGTCTTCTTGTACTCTGAGTTGATGGTATCCTGATCTAAGATCTATCTTTGAGTAGTAGCTAGATCCTTGCAGTTGATCGAATAGATCAGCAATTCTTGGAAGCGGATAACGATTATTGATCGTTAGCTTGTTCAGCTCCCGATAATCAATACACATTCGAAAGGATCCATCCTTCTTCTTGACAAACAAGATTGCTGCTCCCCAAGGTGAAAAACTTGGTCAGATAAAGCCTTTGTCAAGAAGTTCTTGTAGTTGGCTAGACAATTCTTGCATTTCGGATGGAGCCAACCGATAAGGAGATTTCGCTACTGGTGCTGCTCCTGGAATTAAGTCGATTCGAAACTCGACTTGTCGGATGGGAGGTATTCTAGGTAGATCTTCAGGAAATACGTCAGGGAAATCACATTCTTGAGGTATGTCCTTGATTTCTTTTATCTTTCTTCTCTTATCTACAACGTGGGCTAAGAATGCACTACATTTCTTATGTAGATATTTCAGTGTCTTGGTACAAGAAATGACTTTGAGGTTTTTCCCAGACTTATCACCATAGATAATCAGGGCTTTGCCGTTTGGTAAGGGTAGTCGTATGGCTTTCTCATGACATAAAATTTCGGCGCGGTGTGAAGATAACCAATCCATGCCAATTATGACATCAAAACTACCGATAGGCATTGGCATGAGGTTGATGTGAAAAAGGTAGTTATTAAGAGTTAACAGACACTTTTCTAGGATTTCATATGTTTTCTCAAATTGTCTGTTAGCGATTTCTACTTTGTAGATTTCTTTTAATTTGCTAGACTTATGACTTAACAATTTTCTAAATGTCGGAGTTATATAACTTCGATCTGCTCCAGAGTCGAAGAGTATGCTAGCATATAAATTATCTATGAGAAACGTACCAGATACAACTGAAGGGTCCTGGATAGCCTCTCTGCTTCCGATCACAAACGCCCTACCACGTCCTATGCCTCCTTGACTCCTTAACTTTGGACTTTCTTTCTTGATATGTCCAACTTCTCCACACTCATAACACTTTCTTTCTTCACCACGACCTGTTCCATTATTGGTTTGTTGATTGACTGTTGCAGGTGTTGTGCTCCTGCAGTAACTAGCAGTGTGCCCCTTCTTTTTGCATTTCGTGCAAACAAAATAGTCACCTGGGTGATGACGGTTGCAATGGTTTCACCATGCAGACTTTGGTTGAGTAGGTACTGCTGTTGTGGCTGCGTAGTTGGTTGCCACTTCTTGTCTTTTCTCAGATGATTGTTTAGGATTCTTCTTATTAAACTTACGCTTGTTTGTTCTGGATTTGGGAGGCTCAGTCTTTGAGACCACTTCTATTCCTTGGATCTCTGTGAGGGTTAGCTTGTGAGCTATTCTCTTGGTGTTGTCATAAGTCATAGGCTTTGATGTGATCACCATGACTTTGATTTGCGATGCTAAACCCCAGATATATCGCTCAATCTTCTTATATTCAGGAGTTACAAGTGTTGGACACATTACTGCAAGGTCATTGAATCTAGCAGTATAAGATTTTATCTCTGAACCCTTCATGGTTAGGGTCCACAATTCTTGTTCCAGCTTATGTATTTCCTCCCTAGGACAATACTTCTCTACTAGCATTATTTTTAGCTCTTCCCATTTCATGGAATTTGCAGTATCAATCCCCATTGTATTCACATGGTTATTCCACCATGTAAGTGCTGCATTAGCGAAAGTACATGCTGCAAATTGTACTTTACAATTGTCTGGAAAAAAGCCTATTTGAAAAACGGACTCTGTCTTTTCTATCCACCTCGTCAAATTAACCACCCCTTCATTTCCATGAAAGATATTTGGCCTACAATTCATAAAATCTTTGTAGGTACATGTTCTAGCGGTCCCTACATGGCCTTCATTTCTAACTCCATCTCTTGTGACATTAGATAGAGCCACAACAATTGTTTGAGCTATGATTTTTTCCAGTTACACTGTACTCATTGAGGGGTTTATTTCTGGCAGTGGTTGTTGTTGTGGTGCTGATGGTCGGTTAGGGTTTAGCCGATTACTCCTTCTAGGCGTTTTATTTTAGTTCCTATTATAAATAATAAGAATTTTTATGAGTTTTTTTATCATTTAATATACGAGTACTAAATACTCTAGTTATTATTTACAGCGTAAAACATAATAAACAACATAATGATTACTATAACGTATGCTTCATATTATTACGAGTGGTTACATTAGTTTATTTTGGTTTATAAGAGAAAAGTTTGTATAAACATTACAAAATTTGCAAGGTTTTCTACATCCTTGCTATAAACTTTTACTCTTCTTGCCTTAACTAGTCTGATTTTCTATATTTACACAACCACTAATTGTAGCTTATCTACCAGAAACCTAAGTGATGACCCAACACGTCAGTAACATGAACCACTTGCTCTTCAAGTGCTTGAGTTCTCTGCTCAAGACTTCCCGTGCGTTCTTCATTTCTTGAGGTTTGATTGTAGAGCTCTAACTCTGCAATCCTGGCATCGTGAGTAATCATGTCATTATAAGCGAAATTTATACGATGATGGACATCCATCACCGATTCCTGATCTCGTGTCCTTTGTCCTTCTAGCCTTCCACTCTTCCAGAGAGATGAGTAGCCCTTCCTTCAACAATTTCCATCTTATCTTCAATTTTCACACTTTTCTCAAACAATTGAGATAAAGTGTTATCTTCAGAAGAATGTGGGAGATGTGGTCGAGATGACTGACCAGTCTCATACATCTTGGCAGCTTTTTCTTCCGCCACCCATCTATCAACTGTTTGTGCGATCCGTGCAGGTTCATCTTGAACTCTATGACTTCCTGAAGATGTCGCCTTCTGATTCTTCTTAATCTTTTTCCATATTGGTATGGATTTACGTGCCATGCGTTTCATCTTTTCTCCTCCTGGAACTTGACGATAAAGAGTGTTTAGTGGTGGTAGAGATGATGCCACCGACTCTGTCTCCTCCATGGATTCGCTTTCTTCCATTGGTTCACTCTCTTCCCATTCGTTGGAGGGTAAAGGTGCTCCATCATCAGAAGGTATTGGATGAAAGGTGGTTGGAGTTACAGGATAGTAAGGATTGCCTAACATCATAGGGAATGAAAGCTCCTCTTCTTCATCTGTATCCTCAATGATTATCCATTCTCGTGAATGTGCGATGTCGGATTCCTATACATTTTGGATCACCAAAAGTTTTAGTCTATCAAATACTTCTCCCAAATTAAATAGTTCATATGATCTGATCATAATAAAATGTAGTTGCACACCTACACCTAGTTGTGATAGGATCTATGCACATATAAACTTTAGTTGGAGTATTTGATGTAAATCCTTGAGATCAAAAACATTCCGGGTATTAAGGTGTATTCTCATTGCGGGTCTGAGTCTTTATATATGACTCTATATTCTTATTTATTGTATTCACGCTTTTACTATTGTTTGTTACCTCAGTTCTATCAGATAAGGCTCCGGCCAGTCAGGACTGTCGAAAGGGAAGGATCATTTTATCATATAGTCATTCTGAAATCCAGCAACCCAAATCGACATGTCTATCCTTGTCACCGCTCCCGTAAGTAGTCTTTCAGTAGTATAGTTTCAAGTTCCTGAAAACACATGCATTTTAAAATACGTCAACATAAAGTTGGTGAGTCCACAGGTTTTGACTCCATAAAATTATACATTTTTACACATTCAAAAGTATAGTTTTGAAAGTATCATTTTGACTCTCCAACATTAGGTATAATAGTAAACTTATCATTTAAGTGTTATACCTAAACATTTCTTAATCTTAAGGTATAAGTAGGGGAAAACTTATACTTAACATTAATACTTGTATACAACAAGGTATAATGTTTCTACAATTTGCTACCATGAACCTGTAACCGCTGCTATGACATAATACCTCTGATAGAACAATACACTCATGATTTACCATGAGAACAAATACACTCATGATTTAACATGAGAAACAACACCATACGCTTCATCGACATCGAAACAATAACAAATAAAAGGATAGTTCATCAATTATTTTCGGTTGACTGTAGCTAACAGTCACAAGTGGGGTGGTCAGCCCGTATACTAATTATACACGACTTCCTCGCTCACACGGGATTAACGGTTATAGTTCAGAGGATTTCCGCTAAGATCCCCAATCTTAGTTGATGAATACAATTACTCATGTAGACTTTGACGGCTTCCTATAGCTCTAACAACAAAAGCATTTTCATGTCTAAAACCTTAAGTTACTAGACTATGCTTTTAAACATTACTCCTAACTTCATAGTATTTAGGCAGTATAACAACTATATCTTGAAGTAAAAGCCAGGTTTTATCTTGACCTAAAACCAATCATAACAACATATAATGTTTCTAGTTTTATCTTGACATAAAACTATCAATAACAATACCAAGTTTTATCTTAACATAAAACTAACAATAACAATATATAACATATCCAGTTTTATCTTGACATAAAACTATTAGTAGCAACATACTTTATAACTTAACATATAGAACTTCCGAATATAACATCGGAACTATATCGCACACAACATATATATAGAATCCTAAGTATAAGTCAAGATCTACATTAATATACTACTATAACAATAATATGTTAACAACGTTACGATAGTTGTATATTTTCAGATACGAAATAACTATATTCCAGTTATTATAACTATCTATATTGATACTAATATACTATCATATGGACATAATAATAACGTATATACAATATTTAGCATGCGTTTTCCACCGAAAATATTAGAAAGTGGGGCCGTGAAACTCACCCTAGTAGCGTGATTTTATGA
The DNA here is from genome assembly GCF_002870075.4 of Lactuca sativa. Classification (NCBI taxonomy): domain Eukaryota; kingdom Viridiplantae; phylum Streptophyta; class Magnoliopsida; order Asterales; family Asteraceae; genus Lactuca; species Lactuca sativa. The sequence continues at coordinate 206,331,529 of NC_056630.2, read as the reverse complement.
TATCTAAGCGAAACGGTCAGCATGCGAGGTCGTCGGGGCTCGGGATGCAAGATGGCCTCAGCAAAGGAGAGAAAGGGAAAAAGTTTTGGTGTAAGAATGGCTGAAGTCGGACCTGCTATTTATAGTAGGGATTTTGGACCCCCACGTCGTGACTTAGGATCTTATCCTCATAGACTTGGCATTTGCGTTCCTAGCTTCGGAAGGTGTCATAATTCCAGTTTGCTCTTTCAATTTTTGAGCATCGTTCAATTTTAGCCACGCTTTGAGATATTGAAAAGGTTTGCGGGTTGCTATTGTTTTTTCTAGGGGTGGCAAATATGTATCTCGAAAAACTAAGCAACATGTGTAGTAACCGAACCAATTATGTTGGTAGTCAATATGCTTGACAACCAACATGTAAGTCCCCAAATATGCTTGTGTATCAATCAGATCCAATTAATGGTGCGGAATCCCAATCAATTGGATGATGTCAGATCAAATAGAAGAGAAGAAGGAGAAGAAGATGATGAATCTTGTATGATTTGATTAGAATAAAGATCCAGATACAAGATTCACACACACTAACACACACTAAATCTCCTTTCTCTCTCTCTTGGTCATACACTCCTTTTATGTTCATCAATCCCTCCTCAACCACCTAACATCTATATATATACTTGGGGAATATGGGCCATAAATGGGTTTACGGCCGTAAACACCCATTGGGCCGTAAACACAACTGCAAAAATATATTACACGACCAAAAACTATTAATGCCTAGAAAAATAAAGTATAAACCATATTTTTGACCCAACAATATCCCCCTTGGTTTATAGCTTTCTTTTCTTTTCTTAAATGACCCAACAAGCTCCCCCTAAAAAGTAGCTGGCTTTCTTGTTCATCTTCATTATAAGCTTGACTTCAACATTTATCTTCAAATTCTTCACAACTTCAAGATGAACTTGATGAATCTTCAATGAATGACTTCATCTTGAGCACTTGAGCTTTTCTTTAGAATTTGGCATTGAACGCACATTGAGTGAGGAGGCTTGACGTACTGATTCTTGAAAGATAACACTTTCAGCTTGAGAATCTTCAGAGAGAACGTCAAAGAGAACAAATATTCTGGATCAGTTCAGCAGGTTTAAGATAACAGCAGATTGATTGGGGAGGCTTCAATGCAATCTGTTACATAGTCTTCAAGTCAACTTCACCTTGCTTCTGGGGTTGAAATATTGAAAGTTGAAAGAATAATCTTCATTTCTTTCTCCTTCGAATGAGAATTATTCGATGATCACGGATGAAGCCTTGGCTCAAAAATCTTCGACAAAAACTCCATGAGTTTCATTTTCACCTGAATTCACTTTTCAAGACAAAACAAAAAACTAAAAGAAAACTTAGCATACAATATTTTTGGAATTTTCATTTTCTGATTTTTGTTTGATTTTTAGTTTTATGATTTTTATTTTATTTTATTTTTTTTAATTCTCCCCCTAATTTTGTGCATAGAGGAAAACTATGAACAAATTTAACAAAAACAAAAATATTTGGGATCAAAGTTGTTAGACAGTCTTAACTTTGTTTATTAGTACCTTCACCTTCATGAATAGATCTAGTCAATCGTCGATATTGTGGTCCACTTAAACACATGAGATTGTGACAAAATTAGGACATACTACAAGTGACAAGACAATGTGATACTATGTTCCTAGATAATATTCCTTAAAGACCATTCAGCTGACGACGACCAAAGATATTATTGTCTACCTAAATTGAGCAGCGAGATCTACAGACAACCTAGTGATTGTTCAATTTTAAATGTACTAGAACATGTTTCCCGCTTCTTGACATACCCCAATAATCAGGAACTTCCAAAGTACTCCTTACCTTAGTTGAGCAGACGATTATTATGAGAGAAGTCAGATTTAGAATGCATATGCTATACACCCAGGTCAGATCTCTTCCAATCTCGCAGAGGGTGAAACATATGACTAAACAGATTTAGAGGTATTGAGAAGTAGAATGGTGCATATGTTGTGTACCAGATCGAATGTATTTAAATCACGGAAAGGAGACAACATATGACTAACAGACAGGAAGAATTGCATAGATAGAAGATGCAGAGAAATAGAATTGCATATGTTACAGTCCGGGTCGGATGTATTTCAATCACGCAGAAGAGGCAACATATGACTAACAGAAAGAAAGCAAGAAAATAATTTCCTACAGACCTACTTTATCGGAATTCCCCAGTCGCCCCATCAATACTGGAATTAAGGACAGAGTTCTTACATCGAGGAAGAGTTAAACCACAGTTCTAGGTACGGATTACTTTAATGTGACCGGTAGATTATCATGTATATCTCCCTTCTCAACCTATGTGAGCGTCATATTGTCAGGCTAAATGGATCTATCTAGGTCAAGATTTTTCAAGTCTCTAGATTCCTTAAGTTTATTAATTCCTAGTGAAGTCCATTTTAATCTCTCATGCCTACCAGCGCATCGAACACAGAGACTAGACAATTCAGATTCAGTCCCTTACACAGATTCGGATTGCCTGTTATCACATGATTATATCACTTCCCAAATAATGCCTACTAACGAAAAACTATAAGAAAATGAAAAATTGTCTTTGAAAAGAATCAGTTTATTGCTGTAAAACGTCTGGTACTTTGCAGCTCACAAATACATGAGCCAAAAATCTCCAGTATGGTGGCAGAAGCTTTTTCATAGTGGGAGGATAGATGCCTTCGTACCCCATCTTCTTGAGAATCTTCTGCACATCTTCAATCCCGATCTCAATAGGAAAATCAGGTTGATCATCAATCAACAATGTTTCTTTGATGAACTGCTTAGTAATCACAATCTTGCATCCTTTCACAGCAGCTTCAACAGTAAGTGCTCCATTGTTGTCTCTTTTCATCTTTGCAGTCTGCCAACATTCCTTAACAATTCTCTGATAGACAACAGGGTTCATAGTGATAGCAGAAGCAAGACAACATTCTCTTAGTCTGTGGATCATCGATCTGAATTCTTCATGAACAATAGGAGGATCATCCAGTACAATGGCCAAGTTGTGCATGTCAGCGAACTTCAAATTTGCCATTTGATCTGCACTAAAACAAGCAAAGTAATAAAACAAAAATATTCGAGCAATTTAAGTTTTAAGTTTTCTTAATTAAACAATTTAATTTTGGCCTTAAAAAAATTATTTTGACCAAAAATTTTGGAGTTTACGGTAAAAAAATGATCAAATGGGGTTTATGGTCCAATTTGGGTTTATGGCCATAAACCCATGGCCATAAGCTCCTGGCCGTAAACGGAGATTACGACAGTAAACTCCTAGGCCGTAAGTTTAGGTCGTAAACACCGACGAACTGAAAATCTTCGATTAAACCCTCAAAAGCAGTCGATTCGATGATCAAAATACATTCCCATGGTCGGTTTTAGCATACCTTTGAGATGAACTGAACGATTTTGCAAAAACACGAGAAATATTTTTCGAGAGGAGAGAGCGTGTGAGAGGGTTTACGGCCGGAAGTAAGGAACATGAGGTGGGAAAGGTTTCCGGCTGTAACCTCCACGTTTTATACCCTGTTCAAATTTACCTGTCTTCCACACGGTATAAGGCACAGTCCAAATCCCAAATAATTTTCAAAAATAAAACTTTTTGAGGATTTAAAAAATAAAATAAAATAAAATAAAATAAAATAAAATAAAAATAAACATAAACTAAAAACTAAAGATAAAAATAAAATTAAAATAATTTATAAAATTTAAGAATTTGAAAACTTAAATTTTGACAATTATAAAAATAAAATAAAAACAAAAATAAAATTGAGATAAAATAAATGCAAACTAAAATTTATCTCAAAAGTCACTGAAAATAATTTTGTGACACTGGGATAAAATAAGCTTTAGATCTGACAAAATTGATTGAAACAATCCAAGCTTTGATACCAATTGTAAGTCCTTAAATATGCTTGTGTATCAATCAGATCCAACTGATGGTGCGGAATCCCAATCAATTGGATGATGTCAGATAAAATAGAAGAGAAGGAGAAGAAGAAGATGATGAATCTGGTATGATTTGATTAGAATGAAGATCCAGATACAAGATTCACACACACTAACACACACTAAAGCTCCTTTCTCTCTCTCTCTTTTGGCCGTACACTCCTTTTCTGTTCATCAATCCCTCCTCAACCATTGGGGAATATGGGCCATAAATGGGTTTATGGTCGTAAACATCCATTGGGCCGTAAACACAACTGCAAAAATATATTACACGACCAAAAACTATTAATGCCTAGAAAAGTAAAGTATAAACCATATTTTGACCCAACAATCTGATGGGTTTTGGTTATAAGACATCCTATGTGCTCATACAAACCCTAATGCTTGGATCTAGGTTTCTCTATTGTACATGCTTTGAATCCAAGACTATAAACCCTAATTATAGCATATGGAAATCGATATTAACATATAATTAGGTTTAAGATATTACCTTGATTGTTATGTAGTAATAACAATCCCAATTCCTCCTTGAATTGACTTTGGAAGGCTTAGAGTCACAAGTGTCACTCCTCTAATGGCTTACAAACACCAAGAGCAAATGGAGAAGGTATAAAGAGAGAGGAGAGAGGTAGGAATTCGTCCTTAGGGCTTCTTGGGAAGGGTTAGACGAATTCATGAGCCTTAGGGGTTTTATATAGGTGTAAAGATTAGGGTTTTAGTCCTTATCCTTATCTAGTTGCTTGCCTACCAAGCAAACATAAGATAAGTCTTAGAAACCCTTATCCTAGTCGAATTCTAAGGCATTATCACCTTAAATTCGCTCACCCTATATTTAAGATAATCCTTACCTTATTTTGTAACTATCACATAATTACAATTCAGCCCCTCTAGTTTAATTAATTACACTTGATCACAAAATTAATTCTTAATTAATTATTGACCAATATTAATTAAACAAATATGATTTCTCCTTAAATATATTATTCTTATAACATATTAATAAACCATAATAACCTCTCTCTCTCTATTTATTTCTCCAATCAAGTTGCTTTGGTGAAGGCAACCCAAAAGGACCATGCACCATCGGGTCAAGTACATACCAAAATAGTTATGGACTTAGACACTAATCCAACAGTCTTCCACTTGGATAAGTCTAACAACTATTCTGCGTATGACTTCAGATCCTGATCTGCAATCGTAGCTTTCCAAAGCCGCCGTCAACTCTGATCCTATCAGATACGCGTGTCCTCTAGATAAGATATCATATATTCCTCCATTCTAGATATCATATGAGATATGATTTCAAATCATTCTCTTTGTACTACTTCTCGATTTCTGATTTATGATGACAGACTAATTGAGCAAATCAAATTAGCCCTAGCCCGGCCGAGCATTTACGTTTGTCATCACTAAACCATCGAGGGGCCCAAAGATATCGCCTTTATCCTACTTTGAATAAAAGGAATGGATAAACTTTGATACAATGCTCGCTTGCACTCACGCACCGAATCACACACAACAATATGTTTTATAACACCAAGTTACTAGTGCGTTTACATATTATCAATGTGCAACTGATTTGCAAGATACAACTCACACATCTCGGTTTCAAGAATATAAGATGTTATCGTCTCACCAATCACTCGTGATACAATTCATGGAGTGATCCAAGTGAGCATGGGTTTAATCCAATGCTCAAATCATATTCATAAGCACTCATGAACGTTGTAGCAAACATTTGCTTATGTCTAATGCTCTTTAGACAATCCACACACCAATTCACAACAGTCTTCATTCATATCTACTTCCAACATATGAACAACTGTGGCCCGTTCGAATAATTCGATTATTCTTAATAAACTCAATTATTCTGGAAGTCAAAACATGCAAATGTGAAACACAAGAATAATACTAATCCCATATGGCCTCAAACCTTTGAGTATAAATAAAACACCTTTTATTTATCACCATATCGATTACTCATTATTTGTTGTTTCGGGTAATCAACTTCTTACTTGAATTCCAACACTTGTCCCATGCTCCTAGCATGCTCACAATGTTTGCCTATGGTTCTTACTTTGTGAAATAGATCACATTGAACACATTTCCAATCCTTCTCATTTCACAACTCCAAATCCGTTTTTCATAAGTTAAAGAATATCAAATTCTTGTTACTTATAGAATATGCTAGATTCTAACATTCTATGCAACTATCCTTTCGTAATGTCACTGCACCAAAGTCACAAAGACTATTGCCAATGATATTAGAAAGTCCTCTATCGGAGATTGTTACAAGACAATTCCTTAGATATGATGTCTCTCACTCAAAGTACATTCCTTTGAACATCCTTTTGCATAAAAGTTTCTAATCTTGACATAGATTATTCAATATTCAATTCCCAATATGGACATGCTTCCATATTTTCCATATGACAACTCATTCTTAATAGAATCTTATCTATTCATAATAATGTCGATATGGTCCATCCAATATGGAAACATTTCCATATTTTGCAATACTATACTTCCAACTACTCACAAGCAACCAATCCTCGTCGAACTTTGGATTGTCCTTTGATAGTTGTTTAATTATTTTAGTCAAAACCAATTCTAGTCCCTTTTCCCTCTAAATGCGCTCGACATTTGGAAAATTTTAGAATGGTCTAACATTGAAGCATTTGCAATCGATCCTATACCCGAAGTGTATGGGACACGACGCATAATGTTTTATGTTCTCAAAATTCGAATTGTGAAGAGGAATGTCGTAATCATAATCGAAATTTTAAGAACACACTATGTACCCTTGACTAAATTTATTAACATTTCTCAACCTAATCCTTTAGATTTGAAATGAAGCATAATATTCTCTCCCTTAATTATAGCAAAACGACTATTCCTTCCTTACAACTTTGCAAAGAATGACTCTTGTTTTCTATAATTAATATTGCCAACTTGCAATACGTGCCTTAATAATCATACAATCATAACTTTTATGCTCCCACTATCATGATGATTATTATAAAACATAACACTCATGCTCCCACTAGCTTCGACATGTATTCATAAACATCTTAACTTTCAAAAATCAATACTTATTAAATTTTTAAGTTCATGTTTCTAATACTTAATGCTTTGATAATCTTTTATCAAGGCTTTTTGAACTTATACACCTTTGCCTTCGATAGTTCATATGTGTGTCTAAACACTTTAGACTAATTGCCAAACCTCACAATTCAAATTATGGAAAGGGATACCGTAACCATAATTGAATTCGAGAATGCAATTTTACAATCACTATCTTCTTAAAATCTTTCTTAGTGAAAGCATTTCCTCACAATCATTTTCATGAAGGAGGAAATCCTATGACACTTAGATTTAAATGGCGTATGTGTTCCTATCCATGTGAATTTGTTAAAACCAAAGTTTGCGACAAATTCAAACTCATATGGACCAAACTTTCTTAATCTTGATTTCTTGACTTATGGTAGCACAACTGCCCACCATGTTTTCCAAGTAGTTAAGCAGCTCACCCTTTCCTATCAATGTACCTTTCATTGATTAAGGTGCTTTGCCTTTTATGCGTTCAAAATGAGAACTCATAGAACTCACATGCATAATTAACTCGATTGGATTGGCACAGAAACCAAATAATGTCATCACGATAGGTTGTAAACCTCAACTCGTGTGCTAGTGATGATCGATAAGGTTTATTTGATTTGGTCTTGAAAATTTTCAAGACTATAAAGACTCCCACTGACTCCTTGACATATATGATTCTCTTGTCAAAACATTTCTTGACAAACAAATATTTGAGAGTTAGTGTAGCTTTTATGAAAACAAAACACTTCATAATTTTGGTCTTAGTTGGTCTTTGTCTTATCTAAGACATCACAACTTTCCACAATTGATGAATGTTATAAACCTTCTTAATAGTATTCACTCAATGTCACAATCTTAACTTTAAGACTTGTTTTGGAACGAAGTATGATTGACTTTTTTTTGATTTAACCACTTCTTCAATTCTTGATTCCTCTTCTTAAACATACAATTGTACTTAGAGGATCAATTGAAATATGGTTCTTAATCATTAAGACCTCTCATAAAGCATAAAAGGTACTCTCCCTTCTTCTTAGAATGGAGAAACTTTTATCTCTCTGCCTACTTGATTCTTGTTATTCATTCTACTATTGATTTAAACTTTTTCAATCAATTCAGAATTACACTTAATCTTATAAGTATAATCATATTTACTAAACCTTTAGTAAATCAAGACGAATACCTCGTTACTCTTATGGTGGACTTTGATCAACACACAACTTTGTGTACTCGATCTCCTAGTCCTTCACTTGACACTTTGTCAGTGAATTAGTCTAATTTCCAAATACGAAATTTCTCATTCATCGTTCATCCACGTTGCATGATTCCAAGTTTCTGTCCAATTGAAACTTGGGCGATGAGAAACTCTCCTTATTTGGTAAATTCTCTACTTTCCATAAATAACATAATAAGAACCAAATCCATTATTGCTAATAATAGAAACATTTTAACATCAATTTTTCATACACGCCATTGTAAGGATAAATAAATAAAATTTAAAGTCAAAATTTATTTTATTGCGGAAAAATTTCTCCTTACAATGCAACTCATTGAAAAACTTATGCTAATACATCTTTCTTAGCAATCTAATTCTAACTCTAAGTAGTAGCTCAAGAATCTAATCTTCGAGAAACGCGATCGAAATCCATTCCTTCATGGTTAGATTCTGCTCACTTCTTCCCTTAAGCTTCCTTTCTTTTCTTCGATCCTACAAAACATCAATTGTAATCTTATCACATTATGTATTCCGAATCTAGAATGAAGCTTAAAAGAGTTAGTCACAGGATTTTACCTAAATTAGAGCCATACGTTTCGACTCTCCCATCTCTTAGATCTCTTAGGTAATTAGGGCAACTTCGTTTCCAATGCCCCTTCTCTTGGCAATAAAAGCAAATTGACTCTTTTGGAACAGCACATGGAACTACTTCAGACATCGCCTTTCGCTTATGATCAAACTTTTCGATCATTGCATGTCTTTCATTGCCATTGTCTATATCCATAGAGGTCTTGAAGGCAGATTCACCAATCAACTTTGCTTTTCTATTGCGCCAAACCATTGCTGATTCAGCAGCAATAAGCATATAGGTGAGATCTATAAGGGTCACGTCGCGGTTCATCGTATAGTACTCTCTTACGAACTCACTATACGAGTTAGGAAGTGACTGAAGAACCCAATCAACGACCATCTCCTCACAGACAACGGATCCCAACATTCTTAACCTATCAATGTGTGACTTCATCCCTAGGATGTGTGCACACACGGACTTTCCTTCTTTATGTTTACCTGCCAAAAGGGCTTGAGTGATCTTGAACTTTTCAAGCCTTTGAACTTGTGGGTTAGGGAGAATAATTGGAGGAGGTAGAGGAAGTGAAGCATGATTTCTTCTTCCTCGATCGAATCGTGGAATATCATCTTCATGTGGAATGCTTGTTCCACGGGATTTGGGAAGACCATAGTTGTCGAACTTTGACATCTACAAAACGGGAGAAAAATGAATTCAAGTTAGTTGATAGATTGAGTCCTTAGTAAATCACCCAAATGAAATACTAAGGCTAGGACCCAACACAATATTCTACAACTCGGGAGAGGGATGTCGTAACCCTAATTGCAGAATATTTGAAGGTAAGTGAATGACGATTCACTAATTTCCACCATGAAAAACGAAAAAAGAAATTTAAGTTTTAAGTCTATGAAAACTCCTAGATCCTTTGACATTCATTGAAGTTTCAATGGCATGTTTAAATCTCGATATGCCCCTCTAGTTTGTGACTGGGATGCCGAGGATCACAAAGCGGGTGTGAATAACCATGCAAACTAACATGGTGCCCTTACATGTTACAGTCACCTATTCGATGTGCCGGTAAACCACACACGCTCCACCGAACTATGACAAACATTGAGTCACCCTTTGCTACCTTTTCTTAAAACCATTTAGTGTGCCGATTAACCACACACGCTCCACTAACGTCTTCGCAAGGGCACAAAGTGTAATTTCATGGAATTGCATCAATTCACTTTAGCCTAAGTAACTAAGATTGTGAATTTTATGAAAACATTTAGTTACTTTTATACTTCACTATACTTATAATGGAAGGTTTTTGTCCCATCCTACCCGTTCGGCTAACGACCCTCCACTAGTCAAGAGTGCGGTGGGTAAGAGTGGATACCCATTCAATCGCCATTTTATAGGCAATTTCCTTAAACACCCCTTATAGACCAGCTTCGTGAATGAGGCCTACTAACGGTAATACTGACTTTTACTCATACATACATATATATATATATATATATATATATATATATATATATATATATATATATATATATATATATAATGTTAGACTTTTAATGTTATATATTGTATAGGGTATATTTTACACTTTTAAAATATTAGGTGGTCTTATTTAACAATTATACTTTTAATTCAATTAAATTGCAAACCTAAACTTTTATGGATTTATTAAAATTCTTTTAATTATACACCTTAATTAATTAATAAAACCATAAGGGTGTGATTTGAACTTTTTCAAAACAATACTAGAGTTTTAGAATTTAACATTCCTAATTAAACTTTTAATCAACTTTTAAATTCCAAAACTTGAGGGCAAGTTTTGAAACATTTCAACACATTAGGGTTTAGAATTTAAATATACATCAAAATTAAACCATTTAATCAAAATTTAAATTCCAAAACTTGAGGGCAAGTTTTGAAACCTTTTTCAAAACATTAGGGTTTTAACCATTTAAATTTCAAAACAACAAAACTTTTGGGGTTCAAATTTAAACTATAAAACCTAAAGGGCAAAATATGAAACTTTTCATAACAACAAGGATCAAATAACAAATAATCTAAATTAACAATTAATCACATAATTATCCATATTTGATTTATTTAATGATTTCCTGCAAAACAATTTATCAATTTACTCAAAATAATTAATCAATTATCTTATAAGGAAACAATTATCTTATTAATTGATAAATATCTTCAATTAGATCAAAATTATAGTCAAATATCTCATATAATTGGATTAATATTGATCTAACATGATAAGGTAACTATCCCAATGCAAAAACAACAAGAAATCCAGAGATAAGCTCTATCTGACGAGTTGACTCGTCGAATCAAGCCTGGACTCGTCGAGTCACCTTGGACTCGGCAAGTTCTGCTATGGACTCGGCGAGTCCATCCTCCAAAACACCAAAAATCGAATTTTTTAGATATACAATGCATCAATACAATTGAAACCAAGCTAGGCTCTGATACCACTGATGGGTTTTCGTCATAAGACATCCTATGTGCTCATACAAACCCTAATGCTTGGATCTAGGTTTCTCTATTGTACGTGCTTTGAATCCAAGACTATAAACCCTAATTCTAGCATATGGAAATCGATATTAACATATAATTAGGTTTAAGATATTACCTTGATTGTTATGTAGTAATAACAATCCCAATTCCTCCTTGAATTGACTTTGGAAGGCTTAGAGTCACAAGTGTCACTCCTCTAATGGCTTACAAACACCAAGAGCAAATGGAGAAGGTATAAAGAGAGAGGAAAGAGGTAGGAATTCGTCCTTAGGGCTTCTTGGGAAGGGCTAGACGAATTCATGAGCCTTAGGGGGTTTATATAGGTGTAAAGATTAGGGTTTTAGTCATTATCCTTATCTAGTTGCTTGCCTACCAAGCAACCATAAGATAAGTCTTAGAAACCCTTATCCTAGTCGAATTCTAAGGCATTATCACCTTAAATTTGTTCACCTTATATTTAAGATAATCCTTACCTTATTTTGTAACTATCATATAATTACAATTCAGCCCCTCTAGTTTAATTAATTACACTCGATCACAAAATTAATTCTTAATTAATTATTGACCAATATTAATTAAACAAATATGATTTCTCCTTAAATATATTATTCTTATAACATATTAATAAATCATAATAACCTCTCTCTCTCTATTTATTTCTCCATGTTGGGTTGAAGATTCGTTTGAAGATTGCATCATTGGGCTCGGCTGTTAGTCCATTTATTTTGTACTCCGGTTTTGGGCCTGTCCAACCGTGAGCTTGCTAGGTTTATTATATAAGTATATGCTTGCATGCATATTAAAAAAAATAGGATCGATCTAGAGAATAACTATTATTACGAGAGTATTACAGATTTCTTTTATCGTTCTTGTATACCTCCAACCCTCTACAGTTGATGTTCTTGATCGAGCTCTTCTGAGGGTTATTTTATAATCATTCGACACGTTTGATTCATTCTTGACTTGTTCTTTATTTTCGTGTTCTTGCTGTTTAATCATTAATTACCTGTTTGAGATCTAATCGATCTTCAAGATTAAGTTTTAATCTCATCAATTGGTATCAGAGCAGGAGGCTGTGTAATCGATACACTTCTTTTCTGTGAAAAGGTTTCAATTAGGGTTTTTCCGCAATTACTGATATTTATTGAGCCGTCATCTCATTATTGACGTATCTTGATATTTATTGTTTTGCCCTAATCTGATTTATTACAAGTCTGATCTTTGAACAGGTTTTTCGATCATAATGGACGAGTCGCAATCAAATCCCATCAATATTTCCAACAGCATCGGTTCAACCACGAAGATTCCAATCCTATATACCCATGATTATGAAGTCTGGGCGCATCACTTCGAAGACTACGTTATAGGATCTGAGGATAATGGATACCTCATATGGGAAGCAATCATTAATGGACCTTTTTCTCATTCTGCAACGTCAAGGATTATTAAAACTCAAAAGGAGTATAATGATCTGCTGAAGGATGTCAAAGATATTGCGCAAGATGAAAAGGATAAATTCCAATGTAATATCAAGGCGTTAAGATTGATAAGATTCGCCCTTCAGTCCGACACCTTCAGGTTGGTCAGCTCATGCACGACGGCAAAGGAAGTTTGGGATAGACTTCGCGAACTGTACTCTACAGACGAGGATCTTGAACATTCTATCCAAACCTTGCTCTTATCTGAGTTTGGAGAATTCAGGCAAGGAGCCGAAGAAACTGTGACCCAGACGTTCGATCGCTTCAATCATCTTCTCAGTAGGATGATCAAACATGACATCGAAAGGAAGCTTATCGAGCAGAAGGTTACGTTCTTAAATGGTCTAAGGTCAGAATGGAGAGCAGTGGTGTCAATAGTTAAAGCCCATGAGCAGTTTAAATCATACTCTTTGGCGAAACTGGTGGGTATTCTCAAATCTCAGGAGAAGATTGTGTTGCAGGAAAAGAATGTTGTTTCAAGCCTAGGTTCGCTGGCCCTCCTGTCAAAAAGTAAAGCTGTGATGGAGGATGAAGACCTCAACTTGGAGGAGTATGACCTCACGTCTGAGGATTATGCTATGATGGTGTCTAACCCCAAGAGGTTCATTAAGAAGAGATTCCCCAGCAACAAAAACCGAAACTGGTAGGGGAGTTATAGTTCAGAAAAGGTTAATAATGAACCGAAGGTTGAAGAGCCAAAGAAGGAACCGAAAGCAAATGGTGATTCTGGAGTAAGCTGTTATTAATGTGGAGGGAAAAATCACTATGCTAAGGATTGTGTCCTCAAAAAGATGGCTGAAAAAGATGAGGAAAAGGATGAGGAAGCTTTGCTACAGAAAAAGCTTGATGAGATGAGGAAGAAGAAATCTACCGCTAACCCTTCCATGAATGCTCTTATTGTGCAGGGTTCGGTTGCTGATTACGAGTTCGGTGGAGTGGAAGTTTGGTCAACCGACTCTGAAGACGATGAAGTGAGGAAGCCTTCTCATGGAAAGGCTTGTGTGGAAAAGGAGGAGAGCAGTGGAGGAAGGTGCTTCATGGTGTCCGATGTATCTCAGATGAGGGGATGCAACACTGATGGTGGAAGCAATGAACCGAAGGAGCAGCAGGATATGTGCTTTACGGCCAAACCGCTCAGCGTGCAGTTCAACGAGGTCGATGAACTGATCAAGAAGGTACAATCGGTTTTTGTTTCATTTAAAGTACCACAATCCTCATATGAGAAAGAACTAAAAAATGTTAATACAAGAATTTCTCATCTAGATAGTAGTTTAACTCAAACTCGAGTCACCAATTCTAACCTAACTGATCAATTAAGCAGGGTGTCTTCGAAGAGTGAGGAGCGGCGCATGTGGATCGAGTTGAAGGAGTCTGAATTAGTTAAAATAAAAGACGAAAACATTTATTTACAAAGAGACAATTTAAAGTTGTTAAAACAGCGGAATGTTTTTTGTTTAATTGCAAAACGTTCTTACTCTAATATTACTCAGCTTCACTTGGACTGTGAAATAAGCCAAAAGATCCATCACATGATTTTGCCCTTCCTTGAGTTTAAGGAGGATGAAATCGATGCTGAAGCTTATAATTGTGAGAGCGTGATATCATCTGATGACATTAATCCGACCTACATGTATGGACTGGACAAAATAGAATCTTTCATTAAATCCAAGGACCACAAGGACATGCTTAAAAACCTTTTGGATGAAAATGATAGACTTAAACTGAGAACCGAAACCACACAAAAATTTGACTCTTTAAACGCCAACTTGAGCTCAGAAAACAAAATTGATGTTGAAAATGCATCTGAGCTTAATGAGGATGACAACATGAGTGAAATTTCTGTAGAGGACACGGTTGACTGCTCAGAATTTGTAAAAAACGAACCTGAAAACCACAAGAATCTAATTTCTGAAAATTCAGTGGAGTTCGCTCGATTGTCCCAACGAAAGTCCCCGATCTTAGCAGAGAAAGCGGTTGTATATCAAAAGGTCAGGACCACTCCAAATCAAGTGTACAAGGTCACTGGAGTAACCGAACATCAGACCGCTGAACTCACAGCTATTGTAAACGAAGACAATGCTGATGGCTGCGATGAGTACTTCTGGTCAGCTCCAATAGATAATGCAAACGAAACGGTAGGCTTATCAGAAAGAACCTCATGGATGAGTAAAGGTAGATACATACCAGAACCCTTGAATAAGCCAGATAACTTCGATGAGCCAATCACCAGTGGTACGAAACATATTCCTCAGGAAAATGGAAGTTCGGAAAAAGAAGATGTTCACTCTAGTTCGTCAGTTCAAAGTGAAACTCCCACAGTTCAAAGTGAACCAGCTAAGGAGAAACCGAAAATGAAAGCCAATATCCATCATCAACCGAAGTAGATGAGGAATCAGAAACGTGAAAGGAACCAGAGATACAGGAAGAATCTCTCTGAAAGGAAACAATTCTGGCAATCCCAGAATGCATATTTCTCACATCAAGACAAGAATCTAAAAGTTGAGAATAATCCTGTTAAAAAACACGAGAGCCACAACAACCGAAAGCCAAGGTTCGGTTCAGAAGAGAATACCAACCGAAAGCAAAGGTTCGGTTCAGAGAATGACTCCAACCGAAAGCAAAGGTTCGGTTCAGAGAATGACTCCAACCGAAAGCATAGGTTCGGTTCAGAGAACTGCTCCAACCGAAAGCAAAGGTTCGGTTCTGAAGTCAAAAGAAATCAAAACTCTAAGGTCAGTCCCACCAATGATCAAAAGCAAAAGGGTCACCTAGAGTCTCCAGCCAAGAAGTCATCTCAATCTAAGCCCACTCCTTCTCATTCATCTAATACTTCTAATTCTTCCAATTCATCTCCATCTTGCTCTAAAGCTCATTCTGTTCGTTCTCAAAAATCTCATTCGTCAGCTGAAAAAAAAGGCAAACAGAAGGTTAATGCATCCAAACCAGAGTCTAAACCGAACGCACCTAATCCTAATAAAATCAAAGTTTTTACCATTAAAAGGAAAGATGAAACAACACTAATAAAACGAACATATCTTGTTGACATCTCTCTTACTACTCCTGTACCTGTGAAAGGCTCACGAGGACCCAAGAAACTTTGGGTTCCTAAATCTGCTTAACTTTTGCAGGTTATAAGTGACGAGCAGTTCGACGAAGAATGGTACATCGATAGTGGTTGCTCACGTCACATGACAGGGAGGA
Source organism: Lactuca sativa (assembly GCF_002870075.4). NCBI lineage: Eukaryota > Viridiplantae > Streptophyta > Magnoliopsida > Asterales > Asteraceae > Lactuca > Lactuca sativa. The sequence goes on along the minus strand of NC_056630.2, from coordinate 206,315,445 downwards.
AAGAAGAGCTCAGGGAATACAGGTCTCTTTCAAATGGTGGCAACGTCAAGTTTGGAAACAATTCTTTCGGCACCATAAAGGGATACGACATGATAACTAATGGTGATTTTACTATAAGGAAGGTGGCATATGTGGAAGGACTACAACACAACCTCATCAGTGTATCTCAGCTTGTTGGAGGTACAGGTCTCAAAGTCTCATTCGACGATGAAGGTTCTGAAATTATTGAGAAGAAGACAAAGAAGGTAATTCTCAAGTCAGAGCATAAGGGTGAAATGTTTCCTCTAAATCTTAAACCCATCAAAGGAAACCCAGCTATATGCCTGTTATCAAAAGCTCAATCTGACGAAAGCTGGTTGTGGCACCGAAGACTCTCTCATCTCAACTTTAAAAATATTAACAAACTTGTCACTGGAGGTCATGTTCGAGGCCTTCCACTGCTCAAGTTCGACAGAGATCATTTGTGTGCTGCATGCGAAATGGGGAAGCAGAGTCGTCAAAGTCATCCATCTATAATTAACACAAAAGTTGTTGAACCACTCGAATTACTTCATATTGATTTGTGTGGTCCATCATCTATCGAAAGCATCGGTGGTAGCAAGTATATTCTTGTTATTGTTGATGACTTTTCACGACTTACATGGGTGTTCTTTCTAAAGCTCAAATCTGAAGCGACTCATAAGCTGAAAGTGTTCATCAAGCAGATTGAAGTACAACTCAAGAAGGTCGTTCGCAACATCAGGAGCGACAATGGTCTGGAATTCAAGAACAGGGAATTTGAAGAATTTCTAGCAGAAAAGGGAATAAGTCACAACTTCTCAGCTCCCTACACACCTCAACAGAACGGAGTTGTCAAAAGACGAAACCGATCTTTGTGTGAAGCTGCCCGAACTATGCTAAGTTTCGCTTCCTTACCACTTTATTTTTGGGCTGATGCTATTTTTGCTGCTTGTTTTACACAGAACAGGTCCTATCTCAACAAGCGATTCACGCTCACACCTTTTGAGATTCTCAACAACAGGAAGCCCAATGTGAAATTTTTCCACGTGTTCGGCTCACGGTGTTTCATCTTTAACTCTAAAGAACACCGCAACAAGTTCGATGTCAAAGCCGACAAGGGAATCTTTCTGGGCTACTCTCTCACATCCAAAGCATACATAGTCCTAAACAAGCGTTCGAGAAAAATCGAAGAAACCTATTACGTGACTTTTGACGATAGCTATGTCAAAAAGCTACAGGCCAAAGAAGACACCGCTGGGGAAATCTTTCCTCAAACTGGCCAGGTCACAGTCTCGATCGCTAATCTATTCGAGAAGTTCATGGAGCTATTTGACGAACCAGAGAAAGCTACTCTCTCAGAAGCAGGCGCAGCAGACAACAAGGTAGACCATATGAAGCAAATTGTCGAAGAAGCTGCCAGGAGAATGAACGAAGGAGGATCGAATTCTGATGAACCTCCATCCAACGATGCTTCAGTCGAGGGGGAGCCAAGCTCACATGTTGAGGGGGAGCCAAGCTCTACAACTGCAACTGAAAGCACTTCTCCAACCGAAAGTGCTTCACCAACCGAAGGTGCATCAACGCTTGAACACCAAGCACCACAAGAAACCTCTGGACCTCAAGTTTCTCCAAACATTCCAGAAAGCTCATCTATCGAGGGGGAGCAAGCTGATATGACGCTCGACTACGAAAGCCAATCCGAGCCAGAAGAAATGATCAACGTTGAACTAGACCCTGCCTTTGATCCAAACTACCCTCCTCTTGTCAAATGGACCAGAGATCATCCTATCTCTCAAGTGGTTGGTGATGTCTCTGAAAAGGTCCTGACCCGATCACAACTCAAGGCAAAACAGACATCCTTATTTTCCAAAGTTGAGTTTTGTATGTTTAACTCATTCGTATCAAAAGTTGAACCGAAAACAGTTAACACTGCTCTCGATCACTCCGATTGGGTTCAAGCAATGCAAGACGAACTGAACGAATTTGAAAGGAACAAAGTCTGGCGCCTCATTCCAACTCCTCCAGATGCCTCGGTTGTTGGTCTCAAATGGGTCTTTAGGAATAAAATGGACAAGGAAGGGAATGTTATAAGGAACAAAGCTCGTCTGGTAGTAAAGGGATATTGTCAGGAGGAAGGGATTGATTATGAAGAGACTTTCGCTCCTGTAGCTAGGCTGGAATTTGTAAGAATATTTCTTGCTTACGCTGCCCAAAAAAACTTTGAAGTTTTCCAAATGGATGTCAAGTGTGCATTTCTTAATGGAGAACTCGAAGAAACCGTGTATGTGGAGCAACCTCCTGGGTTCGTGAACGAAAAATATCCAAATCATTGCTACATTCTGGATAAAGCTGTGTATGGCCTCAAACAAGCTCCGAGAGCCTGGTATGAAACGCTAACTAAATTCTTAAAGGTTCCTAAATTCAAACAAGGTTCAGTTGACCCAACCTTCTTTCGCAATAAGGAAGGTAACCACCTTATGATAGTTCAAATTTATGTCGATGACATCATCTTTGGCTCAACGAATCCCAGCCTAACAGCTGAATTCAGAAAGCTGATGGAGACTAAATTTGAAATGAGCTCAATGGGTCCTATTAACTTTTTCCTTGGTTTAAATATTAGACAGGGACCCGAAGGCATCTTTATCAATCAGGAAGCTTACACGAAGACTCTCCTAGCAAAGTTTGGTATGATGGGAGACTCCAAAGTCAAAGTCCCAATGGCATTCGGCACCAAGCTAACTCCATCCCTAGACAAACCGGTTGTTGATATCACGCTCTATCGTCAAATGATAGGCTCACTAATGTATCTTACTGCTAGCAGGCCTGACATCATGTTCTCTGCATGTTACTGTGCTAGATTTCAGGCAAACCCACGTGAACCTCACATGCTTGCAGTGAAGAACATTCTACGCTACCTCAAGCGAACTGCCTCCTTAGGTCTATGGTATCCTTCCAACTCAAGCTTTTCGTTCAAGCCTATTCAGATGCAGACCTTGGAGGATGTGGACTCGACAGAAAAAGCACCACTGGCGGCTGTCAATTCCTTGACGGGAAGTTGGTTAGCTGGCAATCCAAGAAACAAACGTGCGTGTCGTTGTCTACTGTCGAAGCGGAATACATAGCCGCTGCATCCTGCACCTCTCAAGTGATTTGGATCCAGAGTCAACTTCGAGACTATGGACTCAATATGAAGAAGATCCCACTATATTGTGACTCTGAAAGTGCAATTAGGATCTGTCATAACCCAGTGCAACACTCTAAAACCAAACACATAGCACTGAGGTATCACTTCATCAAAGATCACGTGGAAGATGGAAACGTCGAAGTTCACTTCGTAAGAACCACTGATCAACTGGCTAACGTCTTTACCAAAGCTCTTCCTGAAGCCTCATTCAACAGAATATTGCAAGGGCTAGGTATGATGGAATCAGAGTCAGTACCACAAACTACCTCTCAAACTCAAACGTAAGAAGCAAAATTGACCGAACGTTCAGGTTCGGTTAAATCATCTGACTCGCTCATCACCACAAAGGTAGTTTTCTTGGTTGTATATTTCTTGTGCAAAGTTGTTTATCTTATTGTTAAAAGTATTTTCTGATTGCATGTCTAAATTCCTTGGTTTTCTAAAATTTTCCAAAACCGAAACCTACCGAAGGTTCGGGTTCGGTTTCTCAAAATTTTCCAAAACCGAAACCTACCGAAGGTTCGGGTTCGGTTTTTCAAAATTTTCTTGAACCGAAACCCACCGAATGCTCGGGTTCGGCTTTTCAAAATTTTCTTGAACCGAAACCAACCGAACGCTCGGGTTCGGTTTTTCAACTTTTTCCCAACCAAAACCAACCGAACGTTCGGGTTCGGTTACTAAATTTTTCAAAAGTTTTTTTACTCTTTCTAAGTCTATTTTTTCTTGCTTATTTTTTTCTTCTATTTATTTATATCAAAAACTCCAAAAATATTTTCTTATTTTTTTGTGTTTGTTCGTCTATGGGGATATAATTGTTGAATTACTTAAGTGTCCCTAGAAGCATGCTACTGTATGTGTCCCAAGCCTCATAAGATTCTGAATAAAAGCGTTAATGACTTGGTACAAACAAACCTTGTCTTCCCAATTAGGCTGTCACCTTTATTCTAATCAAGAGCTACTTCACTCTCTTCTCACAAGAGATAAGAGTTTTTCTGCTTGGTCCTTATTTTCGCAGCAGAGGTACTTTAATTTCTTACACCATCTCCATTATATTTCTCCATTACATTCGTTTCATCAACATAACCCTTGAGACTCTCAGAAATTACCACTGAGGTTTATGGTTACACAACATCTGTGTTTATGATCTTAGTTTCGTGCCACTACGAGCTGAGTGAAACCCCAAATTCAACACCTAATCTGAATTGACGGTGAACAATTAATTTGCTCAAGTTTTCACCAAAAGAATTGACGGATGTACCTAGCTGAAATCTCAAATTTTATTTTGTGTGATTCCTATGAAATTGTTAAACACCATAACATTTCTTCCCTTGGGATCCAACTTTAATTTTTTTTTTGAGATTTTATATTTTCCAAGCTATTTAAAATTAATTCCTACCTACTTGTTCAACAGACTACACCGGTCTCACAAGTACTTTGTTCACTTTCTTTCTTATTTCAAGATTAGAATTGCTGAATCAACGCGAAAGCCACCCTTACTTAGCCTAATTAAAAGAAGCCTTTCAACATTTATTAATAAATGTTTGATCGTCATTCAACGGGAATCCACATAAACACTTTAAGGTCTCTCTTGATCTTGAAGGAAGAGATTCATGCCCGGGATCACTTGTTTCGTGTCATTATTGACATCACATTTATTCCTAAAAAGAGTTGCTTTATTCTTTTTTTTTTTTACACTCTTAGCACGAAAATCTTTGATTTTCCAAACTTCTGTTACTAATTATTACAGGCTGTATTATTGCTTTGGTGGTTGATTATCCAGTTGTGGTCAAAAATCATCCACGTGGGCAATTAATTCAAAAGATGCCATTTCGAAGATAAGATTAAGGATTGCTGACTTAGGCGGGAGATCAAAGGATTGAAATTTCAAACGACGGTTAAAAAGGGGACGCTTGTGAATTTGAAACGCCCATTCTTTTACTGACATCATGGACGCGTGTGCGCATTTCAAGCGACACCTCTCTGGTCCTTAAAGGCGCGTGAGGATTTGAAACGGTATGCTCTGAAACGGCGCTTGCTGGGCGGCGTGATCCTAGGAATCTGACACTCTCTCTCGTACGTGATCATCGCATGCCTTAACTTTCACGCATCTGTCATTCCGGAAACCCTTTCGTATTTCCATAGAAGATTTGAAACGATTTTTCTCTCTCCTTTCACCCACTATAAAAGGCAGTCTATACTCCCATTTACCTTTTTACTGCATCCGGAATTTCCAAGAGAGCAAAACATCCCAAAAGCTTTACTGTTCATCTTCTTCTACTACCTTCAACAATGGCAGAATCATCCTCAGTCCATGCTACCTCACACATCCTTCCTATTCGTACACAACAATGCTTGGTGATCGATCTAAACCCTCTAGCGTACGACTCTTATATGTCGCTGATCATCGAGTGCCTGAAGTACTCCCAAATCGCTCCAGCTCTCTCCAGGATTGAGTCTGTGCCCATGGAGATTCTCTCGCAGGTGTATGCGACTGCATATTACGACAAAGCAGTTGAGCGTATGTTCTTCGAGGTTGCTGATCACAAGACCTCCATTTCTCGACAACGATTTGGTACACTGCTAGGTTTGGCTACTGACCCATCGAGAATTAATCTGGAGACGATTCCGGTTGGGAATCTGTACAACATGTTCTATAATATGGGGTACACGGAGGTGCTCACCTCCGTTGCGAAGTTCAAGAAATCCTGCTTGCCGCCACAGTGGAACGACATGTTTACAGTCCTCTTCAAGGGCTTATCTGAAAGGAGCTCAGGATCCGATGGTTCCAGTCGACTGTTCCTGTCGATTATGTATGCAATTTACAACGGTGTCAACCTAGACTTTGGGTTGGTCCTCTGGCAACAGCTCATCCAGAGCCTTTCTTCTTCATCACGACATTCTGAGGTGTCGTTTGCCCGGTTCTGGATTCTTATCACCAAATGGGCGATGGATAAGTTTGATATTCCCACTGCTGCTGGTGCATCGATGTCTTCAATCGGTATGTTTCATACCATGAAGATCATCGTCTCTGATGCATCTAAATTTTCGTTCATTGGCACTATTCCGGAGACAATGTATGGCGATGTTCCCTCTGACAGCAGGCTCATCCGGACGATTAAGGAGTTCAGGGCAACTGGACCTAGGGAACTTACACCGGAAATGCTAAAGTCCATCCACGATGCTGACAAACCGGTTAACAGGGGCAAAAAGGCGGAAAAAGGGAAGCAAGTGACCAAAGCTCCTAAAGGTCCTTCTCCCAGGAAGAGGAAACACACAAAACCTGCACAGTCACCGCAGCCGAAGAGAAGGAAGACTCAATCGAAGCAAAAACTTCTTATCCCTTCCTCTTCGAGTGACTCAGAAAACGAGAGTTCGGGTTCGGACGACTCTCAAAGAGGCGAAACCCCTCCAAGAGGCAACACCCCACCTCGATCACCTACCCCAGACATGGAAATTCATGTCTCACTAGTTCCTTCCCCTTCTCAAACCATCCCCACTTCCATTCCCACCATAAACCCCACTACCACCATTCCTCAAACCTCTTTCCCTATACCACCACCCATTTTCACAGATACAACTACAACCACTGCAAAGGTTACAACCAACATATCTGATACGGGGGTTCATACCAGAGCAACCGAAACACCACCTGTAACCGAACCACCTCAAACCGAAAACCAGCATACAACCGAACCTACCCACACTCAACCACCACCCGAAACTACCCCCACAAACACTCAACCTGAACCAACAAAAACTACCACACCCCCAGCTTCACCACCCCCACCATCTCCAGATCATGCCTCTGATGGAGATAACCCGTTCCTTGGCGGTGAAAACATGACCTTCGATTCGGTCTACTTTAGTCCGCTTCAGGTTCAAAGTGCTGAAGAGGATGATGCTCCAGTAAGAAAGAAACATCTAAAGGAGCTAAACGAGAAGGTTGATTTGCTTCTTGCGTCATCCACAAACACTCAATCCTCTCTCTCTGAATCCGCTCTTCAAAAGATTGTTGATGCCTTCTCCAGGGCTCAGCATGATTCTGTAGCTTCAGCCACAGCCGCCATAGACGCCTCCACAAAAGCATGTGAGGCTGCGACTGCAAAAGTCGATAAACTATTCTCAGACGCCTCTTCCCTGTTGAAGTCCTTACAGGAGAGCGCTGATGCCACCAAGACAACTTTGGAACCAATCGTTCAGCAATTGGCCAAGTTCGTCTCAACGGAGTTACAGTCATTCGCTACTCTTCGCCAATCCATCAGCGATGACAACTCGGCCCTTCGTGCCTCCATTGATGAGCGCCTCGCTAAGCTTCAAGAGGATCTCGCAGCTGAAAACTCATTAATGGACGTTCTGGCAAGCAAAACCACCGCCCTCACGGTCAAGAGCACTCAGCTTTCAAACTCACAGCAACAGCTTGAAGCTCTTCGATCCGAACGGGAGGTCATAAAAACATGTGTTTCGGATGTACACGCTGCCCTATCTAACATCCTGGAAGCACACGATCCAATTCTCAATCATTCGGTGAGGCGAACCCTTGCTGAAAAACTTGCTCCTGCCATGGACCTTCTCAGCAAAATTGAAGGCTTACCTAGTTTCGTGTCCGATCCGAAACAAGGGGGAGAAGTGAAGTCCGGATCGAAACCACCTCCTTCCTCCAAAGCTACTCACACAACCGAACCACCTCCGACTGGTCAAGCTTCGGGTTCGGGTGTGAAGGATAAAGGGAAGAACATAGCTGAGGAAGAAGATGATGATGAAACCATTGCGGACATGTTGAAACGCAAAAACAGTCGCAATGTTGATGATGATTACATTCGTGTGGCGCGAGAGGCTGAAGAAGCCGAACGCAAGAAGAAAGAAGCCCACAATATCCTTGAGAGCAGGAAGACTCTCTTCCCTGCCTGGACTCGGGAGAGAATGATAAAGGAGGCCATAGATACTCCTAGCATCCTATGGCTCGAGCCGGTGATCTCCTTCGACTGCTATAATTCTGTCGATTCGCAGTTCGACATGCCGTTGACTCGAAAGGCGTTTATCTTCCACGCCTTCTCCAATATTTTTGAAGTCCCTCATCCGAACCCTAAGGTTGATAGGGATTTGATCGAATTCTATCTGAAGGCTGCTCGTCCTCAGTATCAAACATGGAGCGCCCAGAAGATAGTGAATGTTCGGGTATTGAAGCCTTATACCGAAGGAAGATTCATCAATGTTCGGTTCAAGGTGATTCGAGGGTCTGGAAGAACTGAACATCTTATATCCCTGGCAGATCTACCGAATCTAAATCCTCATGATTGGATCGTTTTGCATAATATCCTTTTGACGAATGAAGCTGAATATGGTCCGATTATAGACCATCTCAAAAGGATGTTAGTCTGTTACATCATGGAGGTAGCCCTAATGGATCAGGAGGTAGCCACAGTCTTCAAGAAGAAACCGAAGATAGCTCCTGTGGGATCGGCCAGTGATCTCAATCAAATGCAAATGGGCAAGATCGACCCGAGACGTAATTCGGTCAAGTTCACTAGAGCAGAAGGACAGAAATGTCTCTTTGCTTTAGCTGACAAACATCTTTACACCACTGCTTGTCTAGAGCACGTGCTATCAATCATCCGAAGGTGTAAAGAGGATGCAGCGGATGATGTCAAGTACTTCAACGACATGATCCAATGGTACATCAGGTTTAGATAGACGATACTTGCTCTCATCTCGCGTCTGTTTAATACTGTGAAGAAGAAGGTTCCTGCCTCCGCTGCTGGCCCAAGTAACAAGTAAAGATCTCGCTCCAATTGACGCAAAGGGGGAGATTGTTGGGTTGAAGATTCGTTTGAAGATTGCGTCATTGGGCTCGGCTGTTAGTCCATTTATTTTGTACTCCGGTTTTGGGCCTGTCCAACCGTGAGCTTGCTAGGTTTATTATATAAGTATATGCTTGCATGCATATTAAAAAAAAATAGGATCGATCTAGAGAATAACTATTATTACGATAGTATTACAGATTTCTTTTATCGTTCTTGTAAACCTCCAACCCTCTACGGTTGATGTTCTTGATCGAGCTCTTCTGAGGGTTATTTTATAATCATTCGACACGTTTGATTCATTCTTGACTTGTTCTTTATTTTCGTGTTCTTGCTGTTTAAT